>NC_089764.1:676313-681313 GCF_040412425.1 Macrobrachium rosenbergii | reverse complement strand
AAACAAATTGTATAATGAACCAACTACTAGAAAAACAAATTGAAATAATGCAGGCAGTCTAAATATCTCAAGTTACCAAATCTCTAGATATTCTAAAAAAATTAATATAGATAAAAATCAATATGAAATTAATAAAATTGAGGAAGAAAATAATGTATTATGAAGCTTCCATATTGACAGATTCTCTTGAAACTCCTGAAGAAGATGTGAAGAGAAACAAATTGCAGGATTACGAGCGCATACAACTTACCCATCTGAAGTTTCCAAAGAAAGTCATGTGAATGAAGAAGCTATTTGCTGTCTTTGTCCCCATCATCCATGAATGATGGAAAGGAAGCATCTTTATCTTTCAATGGACTAATAGAAATGGCAATAGATGAGGAGGACAAAAGCAGAGCAGCTGACTGAGTCGACAGAAATAGATGATAAAGATCATGACATCGAAAGTGAGTCAAGAGGCAGACATTAGTAGTAAAAAATAAAGTGCCTTTAAAACGGCTGCAGAAAAACGGGGAGAGAGGGGGAAATAATAAATAACAGTACAATTTGCGTCCCTGTACGTGATGTCGGTACCACAAGTACACCTTGCATGGTGCCCTTAGGCATAACCGAACTTCGACCCCTGGCTGCGCTCACTTTCCATCCCCCATTCCCGCTTCATTTTTTCAGTCTTGTTGTTCGACCTCTCTAATTATTACTTTCTTAGAGCAATTTTGTGGTTTTCTCCTAGTTCAATCTTTACATCCTTGTGCTTTATATCCTTTATCCCTGGATATCTTTATCTTGCTGTTCCACCAAACCAACTTCTCCTATTCAGTCTTAAGCACTTAACTGGTCAGAAGTGCCTCAGTGCCTGGCTTGACAGCCTGAATCTCATAAATAATTCAGTCGATAAGTAAAATACATACGAAAGAAAATGGAGCATGATATGTGATTTGTTCTTTTTTTCTAATAGTCTTATCTGTACCAATTATTAATTGCTTAAATATTATAATACCGACTGAAAATTTTTAATACTGTTAAATATTTTAAAACTGATGCTCTAATGATACAAGAACACTGCAAAAATATGTTAGAATGATCTTACATTGCTTTAATCAAACTAAAAATTCTAGAGTGGGAATAATAATATTTAATAATAGCTTACAAATACAAAGTATTTAAAACTGTTTTAAGCGTGAAATGGACAATAAAATGACTGATTACGTGCGCTGGGATATCGTGGTCGTGATGAAATTTTTCCCTGTTAATAAAGTACATGATTCTTTTGGTAATGGAAGAGCTAAAGAGATAGAGTAATATTTTAATTTTGGCTGAGACATTAAAATATAAACCTAATATCTGTTGGGATTTAAATTTTAACTATTTTATCCTTAAGCGATACAAGACTTAGTTCGAAGTCGAGAGTAGAGCGATTCATTTGGAGCTGTGAGCAATAAACCTGGATACACTTAGGTGAGAAATGAAATGGCTAAAAAATGATAGTATCTGAAATTACCTTCTTATCAGTCAAAATTCTAAGGTTAATAATTTCCCGGACCATAATCTGGTTATGTTCGAATTCAGTCCCAAAAATGTACAAGTTTGTAAAACCTACTGGAAAATCAATACATGACTCTCAAGTGTTATTATCATAGAAGAGATATTTGGTAGCAATTTGGGAAACATTTAAATTTAGAAAAAATAACATCAGTTAATTACCTTACGGTAGAAATGGGTAAAACTCAAGTGTCAAATGCTTAGTTAAAAGTAGGGAAAATGATATCTTCAAAAAGATACGATGATTTTTAGAATTTTTACAAGGTAGTTTGTGACAATTGTATGAAAAGATTTACTTACCAGTTATGAAATATATTGAAATATATTTCAAAATGAATTTTGAAATATATTTAAAAAGACATCGAATGAAATGATAAAATGATAAAAGGGTAGTCTGAAGTTAGTTTGTCAAAGGAATTCATATCTGCTTTTTCACGCCAGAGGGATTTTGATTGATTAATATTCCTGTCACACTCTCCAACCTTTTGTCTTGTATGTAAGGGAGTATTGCTAGGATCTTTTTAATTTTTTTGTAAATATTGGGATTTGATTAATTGTTAGGTTCTGCCTCTACTCTACTTAGCGGAAGAAAAGAGAACAGCAGGAAGAACATTCAGCGGAAACATGATGCTTGAAATATAAAATGTTACTTAGAATATTATTATTTGTAAAAAATTATTTGGTTTATATCTTTATTATACATACAAATAATGACGAAAAGGCAATTTTTCTCCACAGTTCCTTACTTAAAAGTCTGTGTCTCAGCCTTCAGCTGCTGTTATACAGATTTTCTTGACTGTTTTTTATCAATTTTATTGATACAAGCATCACGGAAAAACAAGAAAAAATACAAGGTGAGATTTCCTTCCGAGGAGCTGCTCAGGAGAAGTAACTTCTATCGGAAAATATAATGAAGAACCATTCAATAAGCAAATAAAAATACTTATTTCTCAAGAAGGAAAAGATTTTTATTGAAATTAGCACTTGTTGTTGGTATTCCATTTGGGTGATTAGTAATTACAATTTAAGAACATCTCCGAGGTTGCAAATAAATATAACCAAATGAATATCTGACGCTGAATGCATCTTCGTAATGCTCAGTGCCTATTCATTCTACACAGTAATTGAATGAGACAGACAGACACCGGCACGAAGAGAGAGAGAGAGAGAGAGAGAGAGAGAGAGAGATCTGCGGGAGGGGGAATTCATGGAGATGATTTGGAATTTCGTCTTTCTTTTTCTTCTCTTGCATGAGGGCTGGAGGGGGAAGAGAGAAGGCGAGGGACTGCTGTGGGCGATTAGAAGGAAAAATTATTTTGCCCATTTACTTTTTCTCAAAAAAATATTATTTCAAAAATCTTGAAGCCATCGGGGTACAATAAATGGCGTAGAATATCTATCTGGTTTACTTTCCCATAAAGAGATTACATTATATTTAGGTAATTTTACATTTTAATAATTTTTCTCCCTATAAACCGGGCGTTCCCGGTCTCTTTCCCGCGAAAATTTAACCTCCATGCCAATCGTCATAATAAGTACTAATTCACAACTAATTCACGATACATATGGCTAAAATGAATATCATTAGTTTAATGAATAGTATTTAATAAGTTCGCCGTTAACCACCAGCATTTTGATGCAGAGGAATCATGCTGTATCATACTGTAGCCACTTGATGAAGGAAATACAGCCACAGTAATCAGACTGCAGTCCTCTCCGAGGATTCCTGTTTGAGCTTGAACAACCCTAATACAAACACTTATAGTTGTCATTCTCTCTCTCTCTCTCTCTCTCTCTCTCTCTCTCTCTCTCTCTCTCTCTCTCTCTCTCTCTCTCTCTCTGTGCAGATTTAGAATGTAATTTTGTCAGTCTTCATTGTGCTACTGGAAATCCTTATGCACACAACCTAGGCCACAAATCCCAAGTAAAGAACCTCTGAAGGAATGCATTTAAATGAACCAGACAGATGCGGCGAAGATATGAAGTGCCGCTTCCCATTTAGTTTTAAGAGCTAGCTACTTTCTTTATCATTAAATCTGTTTCATATTTTTGCCGCCGTTTATAAAGGGCGTTGCGTCAAGTTTTTCTTTCTCCCAGCAAAGACTTTTGCCTTTAGTGCCTCTGCCTTTGGAAGAGTCTCGCTAGCTTTGCACAGGCCGACCGTTCAATTTCTGTTTAGGGCTCTATGACGTCACTCCGCAGTACAAAAGGTCTCTCATTGCCCACATTGTAAAACTGAGGAATAGTCTTCCCAGCAGCGATACTACTGACTGTGCAACAAAGTTAAGAGTGGCTATAAAGCTACAACTGCTTCTAAATTTCCATACGTCATCATCCTTGTTTTTCTGACTTACGTTAGAGTTTATTCATATGGCATTTACCTTTTTGCCACCTTTCATTTACCCATTTTTACATTTCTTTATCGGTTAATAGCCATTTCAGTTCGTTGCATGAGGAGTATTGCTAACTTTGATGAATAATACTAATTACAAGGATAACTGATATTTTTCCAAGTAAGAGGGAATAACGCAATGCGAATCACATTATAGCGGATTGTACAAGTGGCGACTGCAGGGATTAAGGATAATCTTTATCCCTCCTATGGTCACTAAAAAGGGTAATCTTCAGACCTTTATAAAGGTACTTTGAATCTATGCGCATCCCAGCAATCATTATTCTTACAGGAAACAAAACAGTTAGGATCTTCCAGTTAGTCTTTTGCATATATCATGATTTTCGTAATATTTGAATATTTTCACGGTTATTCTCTTACTACTAGAACATCAAAACTGTTAACACACATGCTAAAAAGAGTTAATATAAAAAGTATGATTGAGGATCCCAATATAAATAGAAAGAAAAACATGATGCTCATGAACTGCAATAGTTTCACAAAAAATCAGAGAGAAATTGTTTCTCCAAAGCAGAAATGAACTTAATTAGTAATACCGATAAAAACCCTTTTAAAAAAATAATTGGCTTCCAAATTAGAGGCATGTTAATGATACAAAGGAAAATAATTCTTCTGACAATATGTCAGGTTTGGACTTAATGAACTAAGTCGTCCATATTACTGGACGCAGGACACATGATGTTATAGCTAATTGCGAGAGCCACTTTAGTCATCAGCGGAATTAATATGGAACAATTAAGGAAATTCTGCATCGGAAATTCCCAGACTTACTATCTAAGGCGCTCAAAATCTGCACATTATAAAGGAACATCTGAGTTTTTCATTTCGTTGCCTAAATTCCTAATTGCAACTATTTTATCACCTACGAAATTTGGAAGTAAACACCCAATGCTCTGATGCTCTTACAAATATTGATATGAATATCAATTTCTCTGCTTCAGAGCGGTGACCAGAATAAGAAATGAACACATGCGTTAATATTGGTAGGTTTCTGTGTATTCTAAATTTAAAGCTATTATTATCTGCAATCTAGATCGGCGTTGTTATA
>NC_089764.1:626313-671313 GCF_040412425.1 Macrobrachium rosenbergii | reverse complement strand
ATTTAAAGTATATTCACCACAATACATATATACAGGATTTCTT
The DNA here is from genome assembly GCF_040412425.1 of Macrobrachium rosenbergii. Lineage (NCBI taxonomy): Eukaryota > Metazoa > Arthropoda > Malacostraca > Decapoda > Palaemonidae > Macrobrachium > Macrobrachium rosenbergii. The sequence goes on along the minus strand of NC_089764.1, from coordinate 671,270 downwards.
ATCAGGAATGAAAAACTGACATTTCATTATGCTTCCCTTATCAAAGTTTACCTCTATACTGTAAGTCCGCAGTGTCATAAAACTTTTTCTTTTCTTGTAATTTTACTTAAGTAGTAAAGTAAATAGAGAGGCTTTAATAAAAATCCACTTATATTACGAGACTCCGAAGAGAAAGAATTTCCAGACAGATAATTGTATTCTATTCCTACTGTTACCTGTTAACCCTAATTTTGAATAGCAAAAAACTTGCCCGAGAATCACTTTATGGACCATAATTTTATGGACATTCAAATTAAATGAATAAACAGTTCATTTACATTAATGTAAACATATATTTTACTTTTATTTAGCCGGGCGTACTGTGTAACACATTTCAGTTGAAACTTTTTGGTCCTCGGAAATAATGTAATGTAGTATGCAAGGCGCTCAACATGAAGGGTCCTTTATTAGTAATGAATTAATTTACAGGACCTCAATTTGAACGTTTATTAAACTTCAGTGAAGTCAGAAAGGGGTTCGTATCCTTCTTACTTTGTTCTAAAGTAAACTTTCCAGAATCAATCTAAAGCCGACAACAAATCCTGATAAATCAGTTCCTGGCAGCTGCTAACGAATTATTTTTTATGCTCATTTGCGGCATTCGATCATAATCATAAATTATCCACAGAGTTAGAATGAAATTATAGTGGAGAGGTGTTTAGAAATTTAACAGGGAGCCCCTTTTGCTTCAAGTCTGGAATGGCTGATATATATATATATATATATATATATATATATATATATATATATATATATATATATATATATATATATATATATATATATATATATATATATATATATATATATATATATATATATATATAGTATATATATATATATATATATATATATATATATATATATATATATATATATATATATATATATATATATATATATATATATATATATATATATATATATATATATATATATATAACTGAATCACGAAAATATGGAACGTGATGAATATATAAATAAAGATAAAATCCATTTAAGGAAACGGAAACACTGGAGTGCTGGAGGCCTTTCGACACTAGTCTGCTAAGTAAAGGACTAGTGTCGAAAGGCCTCCAGCACTCCAGTGTTTCCATTTTCGTGAATTTTATCTTTATATATATATATATATATATATATATATATATATATATATATATATATATATATATATATATATATATAAATTTCTGACTCACATACTTGTGCCCAGTGGGCAGCGCCCTTGCCTTTCAATTGAAAGAACTGGGTTCAATCCTGATGTGAATCAGAAATTTATTTCTGTTCCACGTGATTGTGTGTTGATTATATATATATATATATATATATATATATATATATATATATATATATATATATATATATATATATATATATATATATATATATATATATTATATACAGATTTTTAGTTTTCTGTAAAAGAAAACTGTAGATGGCTTTGTCTGTCCGTCCGCACTTTTTCTGTCCGCCCTCAGATCTAAAAAAAGTTACTGAGGCTAGAGGGCTGCAAATTGGTATGTTGATCATCCATCCACCCTCCAATCATCAAACATACCAAATTGCAGCCCTCTAGCCTCAGCATTTTTTTTTTTCTATTTAAGGTTAAAGTTAGCTATGATCATGCGTCTGGCACCGCTTTAGGTTCCAGCAACACAGAACCTGAGTTTCATGGGCTGCGGCTGAGAGTTTCATGGGCCGTGGCTGTTGAATTTTATACAGCATTATACGCTGTACAGAAAACTTCATTGCGTCGACGCATTTTTTATTTGTTATTTCTAGAAGGCGCCATAAAATTCCTCACGAGGCGCCGAGTGATAATATATAAAAAAACTTCCCAAACAAATTACTCCACCGTTTCTCTAATTGTATGCGGCCTAATGGAAAATAAAGGAGTTTGGGAATATGAAAACGTACAATCTTCCATTAGGACAGCTTTGTGCGACCCTTAGTTCTGCGGATAAAATGATTAAAGACGGATTCCTTGTATGGTAAAAGGGAGTTAGTTATTGCCTTTCAAATAGACAGACTCACATTGCCGGCGGATGCTTCATTATGAAATTCATATTCTCTTTCCTAAACCAGATCTATTACATCCTTCAGGGGTAAGACACACTCTCTGTCTGTCTGTCTGTCTGTCTGTCTCTCTCTCTCTCTCTCTCTCTCTCTCTCTCTCTCTCTCTCTCTCTCTCTGCCAGTCACTTTCAGCTGTTTCCTTTAGTAACGGGGTACTAGAAAAAAATGCTTCCAGTGTAGTTGTGGCAGAGACAGATTAACATTTAGAAGTTTGTTACAACCGAAAAACAATACCAAACAAGATAATAGATTAATGCTATTAATTTTTTTACAAATGTTTTTAAGAACTTGTTTTTATGCCTCTACTGATGTACTTCCCCACCGATATTTTTATATCATGGACCTTTTCTGTCTATCACAAGCAATACATTAATTTTTGCGGAATACCAAGTAAACATTTGTATACAACGACAAAGTCGTAATTTTTCATTCAATTGTTTGTATAAATGTGACTTCAATTGCAGGGACTGTCAAATAGAGACATGTAGCTCTCAAGTGTATCCAAGAAGTTAATTCTTTAACTGGACATTTCTGTTGCAAAAGTCTTTTTTTATATCTAGTTACTGAAAAAGACAGGAGGAAACAGAAAAAGATTTGACTCTACAGTAGGGGTTATGCATCCGTGAGCACCGGAATCTCTGACTAGTGTTGTATCATTTTTAATCCCCCTCCTCCCCTCGAGATACCTTCCTTTAGGTTCCCACATTTTTTTCACTTTTTTGTTTATTTTTGACCATCTCAAGAACTTTTTATTTTTATTCGTTTAAAATATTTTTTATGGAAATCTGGTTTTCGTGTCTTACATCCAATTTTTAAAATTCAAACAAAGGAATTATAAATTCCTTTAATATATACACCTTTGCTGTCGTCATGCCAAACAACATATTTCATGAGTTTTGCCCTTGGAAATGGTATGTAATGGAAGTATGATATTCCGGTTCATATTCTGCAGTAGCTAAATTTATACATACATAGACGATATCACGACATACACATATGGTCTTGAAATGCACGGAATTATTATTATTATTATTATTATTATTATTATTATTATTATTATTATTATTATTATTATTATTATTCAGAAGATGAACCCTATTCATGTGGAACAAGCCACAGGGGCCACAGACTTGAAATCCGAGCTTCTAAAGAATATGGAAAGAAGTAACAGGAGGTAATAGGATATAGAAAGAATATAACAGTTATTAGAAAAAAAAATAAATTGATAAATAAATAGATAAAAATGTAAGTAAATTATAAAATACAAGGAGAATTGCTTTAGGTTAGTAATGTATTGCATCTCCGCTTGATCTTTTGAGGTTCCAGTTGCACAACATCCTCAGGGAGACTGTACCACAGTCCAACGGTGTAAGGAATAAAGGACCTCTGGAACTGAGAAGAGTTCGTTAGCGAGGCACATAACTGCATATTGGTGCTGCTGTTTAATTTTCAATAACTTCTTCTAATATATATTGCATCGCAGATGCATCACGGAAGAGTTCTTGGAGTTTCTTTAAATTGCAGATTTATTAAAGTAATCTAGTCATATTTCATTTAGAACTGAAACTTCATACTAGCACTTCACCGTGATATTCATCTTAATCTTATTTTCTTTTAATTTTTTGGCATTTCAAGGCTTCCTCTGAGGGAACAACATGTCAGTCTTAATTTGAAAGTTTTTGAAACTGCCTAGCTATTTCAGAATCCAGAAAACAATTCAGAAAGATATGCCCAGAAATAGGAAGGTTTTGCCGCAGTGGTGACTTTTTAATTAAACTTCCTGAGTTTTCGCACGTGATTCTGGTCCTGCCAGACCTGGTTAAACAAAAAAAGGATAAAAATAAAATAAAAATAAGAATGCTAATACATCACAAAGGTGCATGCTAAATAATGAAGCTGGCTTAAATGAAAAAAAACTGCTTTCTCTGGAGCCAGTGATCGGTACATTATTTATGAGATCTAAAACCTGCTTACAGCCCAGTCAAAACAGATGAATGTTTAATGGAAAAGAATGCGCTAAGAAATAAATATCAGCTGAAGGGAACATTCCGGCCTTTCTCGGTTTTGGAAGTTTGAAAACTATCTTCAAAATCATTTTGGCCAAAAGGAAAACAATTGTGCACAAAAATTTTCCCAATATACATCTACGAATAAACATAACATTGATATGTGTCACCTTTCATACGAACCAGTTTCTTTCTTATTGTTTTCTTTCATTTGGTTATTAATCTCTTGTAATGTCTATTTTTTTCATGTTTCTGTGCATAACGAGGCTTATGGTTTGAGGGAGGACCACAGGCCAAGACAAGGTAACCAGAAAAGGTGACGCTGGAGAAAATATAGTTAAATTAGCCTTTCTAGTTAAGGGTAAAGGAAAGACCATGACAATATTATTATTTTTTATTTGTGGTCTTGATGTCCAAGTACTATAAACAACTTTAATTGCCCTTTTGTACTAAAAAAAAGTGCGATATTTTTTACTCGTAGCCCTTTTAGTGATTTTTAGATACTTTATGTATACATATTTCCTTTTTTGCTACTCTTAAAGCTGTTAGCTTTGGGGTTCATTTCTTAATCAAACTGTTGAAACCTATTGTTTAAACTGGTTGTCAACTACACCCATGCCGTCAACCCTTCCTCTCCAGTTCAAATTTGTAACTATTTTCCTTTCGGTTCAACTTTTTTTTTTTAACTAAATACTTTTTAGATAAAACTCCAACCATCCCTCAACTATGCTGTGCATCTTTCATCTTGACCTTCCACCTCCTTTTCCACACATTTTCCTCTTTCTAATTTCATTTTGAATACCGCATTTAGAAACCAATCTCAACAAAAATGCCTAATTTGATCTCAGACCCACAAAACTCGCCTTTCTCAAAGATATATATATATATATATATATATATATATATATATATATATATATATATATATACATATATATATATATATATATATATATATATATATATATATATATATATATATATATATATATATATATATATATATATATATATATATATATATATATATATATATATATACACCACACAAATCTGGCAGACTTGATGCACATACACAAAAGTGTAGTCAAGGGCAGGAATACTTTGGAGATTCACACTTCCTTTATTGCCTCCTACGTTTCGTGATTCATAATCACAGCATCAGGAAATTCTATGGAAAATCAAATACATTAATAAAAGTACTCACCGGCTAAAACTGAATTACGTTAAAACGTTAGTCATTAAAAATCTATAAAGGATGTTCAAATTACACACACTAGAGCACACTTAAATACACAAACGCAAAGCATAAAATCACGTTACATACGGACACATATGGTTACACAAGAGCAAATTAAAAATAGCAAAATCACAAAACCCTCCAAATAAATTACAAAAAAAGGAATAAAAAATTGTCTAATTTTAAGGAAAATTTTTTCAAAGAATGGAGAAACAAACAAAGACAGTATTATACTTATAAAAAAAAGCAGAAGACGCTAACCTTACAATGCAAACGACAGAACCACACTAACAGTAAAAGAAAAATATATACAGAAAAACAAAACAAAAAGATCAGAGGTACAAATAGTAATGCCCTATGACAAAAACAATGGAATTGAGGCAGTTTCTGTGTTTAATGAGGGAACCGGCAGTTTAATATTTAAAGACTCAAGTATCTGCGGTTTCTGTTGGTTCTGTGCTTGGCCAATAACTGTAAAATCATCATAATTTATGTGTGTTTTGCACTTGGTGGCATGATTTCTTATACAGGATAACCCTGGATTGGAGAGTCGGCATCCAGTTCTATAACTCACCCCTTTAAAATGAAACAATTTTTAATTCTTTTTTTTCGTAATTTATTTGGAGGGTTTTGTGATTTTGGTATTTTTAATGTGCTCTTGTGTAACCATATGTGTCCGTATGTAACGTGATTTTATGCTTTGTGTGTATGTATTTAAGTGTGCTCTAGTATGTGTAACTCGAACAGCCTTTATAGATTTTAATGACTAATGTTTTAACGTAATTCAGTTTTAGCCGGTGAGTACTTTTATTAATGTATTTGATTTTCCATAGAATTTCCTGATGCTGTGATTATGAATCACGAAACGTAGGAAGCAATAAAGGAAGTGTGAATCTCCAGGGTATTCCTGCCCTTCACTACAATATAATATATATATATATATATATATATATATATATATATATATATATATATATATATATATATATATATATATATATATATATATATATATATATATATATATATGGTATAATTTAGCTATATTTCCAACAGCTCCACCTTTTCTGGTTACCTCATCTTGACCGTGGCCTGTGGTCCTCCCTCAAACCATAAGCTTCGTTACGTTAGAAACATGACAAAAAAAAAGAATAAACATCACAAGGGATTAATGACAATGAAAGAAAATAAGTAAGAAACTGGTTCGTTGGAAAGGTGACACATATCATTGTTATGATTATATATATATATATATATATATATATATATATATATATATATATATATATATATATATATATATATATATATATATATATATATATATATATATATCTATATATATATATATATATATATATATATATATATATATATATATATATATATATATATATATATATATATATATCTATATATATATATATATATATATATATATATATATATATATATATATATATATATATATATATATAAGTGAATTTTTGTATATTTGTTTGTCCACTATAGAAACCTGAACCGCTTGACAGACCCAGGCAAAATTATGCACACGGTCTTTATGTCACCCCAGAAAGGTTTATAACTCAACATCAAACCCCTATCCCGTGACAGACATACAAACACAGACAAAACAAATGAAATTTTCGTTTTTGGTCCCCCTTGTCTTCAGTAACGTTATGGGAGTCACCAGTAGCTTAGGTGGAAAGATAAACTTTTCTGTTGGTGACGTCATTAAACCCCTCCCGCTGCAAACACTCGGACGTATGGTAGCCCGACAAATGCGAATTCCCTCATTAATTAGTTAGTTTCTTCTTCGTTTTTACCTTTAGAATTCGCTATTGCGACGGCTTCGTGACATTACGGTGACGTATTTCGTTTAAATGAGGTCTGGTATAATCTAAATATCACCTTGGACACTCCAGCGGTTGACAGCTGGAATTAATTATCGTGCGAAGTGGCAAAATGCTTCACTGCATACGGACGATAAGTTTCTTTTCACGTTGCTTGGTACTGATTACCTGGAAGATAATGAATGAAAATTCTAGATTAAAACTTTACAGGAATGTAGATCATTACATTCGGAAATCTTTTCCGAACGGCACTTGCAGAGTTTACGTTTATGGACAGTAAATGGTGCAAATGGGAATTAGATTAAGAAATGGCAACTACTGCACTTCGAGGAACGTCGAATTGCTAACAGTTACACAACACTTCAATTCCGTAACTTTTGCTGGTGTAATCATACACAGTAAGGAATAACATTCCGTCATTTAGGAAAATAAAATTATTGTTTATGATTATATATTAGAATGATATATGTTCATTTCTATCTTTTATCAACATGTATTTATTCAAAAGAATAAATTACCAATTGCCCTAAATTCCACCAAGAGGGGAAAGATTTCGCTGTTTACATTATATTTAATTTTACGTTAAGGAATTTGATGTCGTTGTAAATATAATATGATGTAATTTATTGTTAGGTTAAAAACGTCCCTGAAACCAATATAAAGAATACGTATCTCGAGTTGCAGTTAGCCGCGTAGGAAAGTGTTTTGCCACTTTGGTTTTCTTAATATGATGAGGGGGTGGAAGGCAAACTGTTGCAACAATTCACATGATAATAGGGAAGAAGTAAAAAGGCGTAAGAGAGCATAGACTAAATATTTCTTATTAATAAAAAGACATCTATTTTCATACAATATTAATGGATGAATTTAAATTAGAACTAAGGGGTGGGTTCAGCTTTTTATGAATTGGACGTCATTGGACTAGGCCTATACCAAATTGTCTGCATCACATGGAAATATTGTTATAAATTTTTATTGTATGAGCTGGACTAATAACTGCCGACACATAATGTTCAAGGGTGTAACAGTGAAATGAATAACGTCTATACTTAATTTATTCATATTCTGATCGGAGAGTCTGAGATACTTCTCAGATGAAATACAGCGGCAAACTGTCTTGAAATTGATGCTGACCTGTCCACACATGCAATTACCTGTCAGTCAGTTGGAAATTATTTAGGTAAAATACCATCAGTTCATCCATTCAAGTGAGTGGACTGTCACCGCTCACAAACTGTCTACATGTAAGTTTTAACGGCAATTTCGATTAACTGACAGAAGAAATGACAATTAAACTTGATCTTGAAAACATAGCCTAAGGTTGTTGAATTCTATGATACTGAATGGGTGTGTTGGGAGAGAGTGAGGAAGAGAGTGAAATGAGAGGAGGAGAGAGGAGAGGTGCTGTTAGGAGAGAGAGAGAGAGAGAGAGAGAGAGAGAGAGAGAGAGAGAGAGAGAGAGAGAGAGAGAGAGTTTATGGAATGTCATTCAGAGTATTTATATGGCAGTGCCAGGTTGGTCATTAATATATATATATATATATATATATATATATATATATATATATATATATATATATATATATATATATATATATATATATATATATATATATATATATATATATATATATATATATATATATATATATATATGTATATATATATATATAAATATATATATATATATATATATATATATATATATATATATATATATATATATATATATATATATATATATATATATATATATATATATATATATATATATATATATATATATATATATATATATATATATATATATATATATATATATATATATATATATATATATATATATATATATATATATATATATATATATATATATATATATATATATATATATATATATTTTTCATGATGTTGCCTTGTAAACGTATATCCTCCTATAATTTTGACATATTTACTTTTTCATGTGTTATGTTTAATGATAATGGTTGTTGAAGTGTCATATTTAGCTTGGCATCAGATCTCAAAAGAACATGATTAAGTAACTTGATAGCGTAATTTAGAATTAATACAATTTTAATAGTAACGTAATTTAGAACGAATATCTTTCTTGGTAAAAGCGTAGTATGTGAACACGTGTGTGTGTCCACCAGGGCTTGTTTCATTTCAGTTGTCATCAGTTGGGATAAGAGGGAACGCTTTGTTTTGGGTTAGCGATGACAGATTTGCAAAACAGACGCCGATTCGTCCCATACGGGCTCAAGACGAGTGATTTCATGTTGTTACATGTGTTGTTCGAGTCACGTCGTCACTTTGAGAGAAAGAATACGTGTCCTGATCAATTATGTCATGTTTTGTATGATGCGTTCAAAACGTTTTGCTGGGATGACGTAACTTTCCTTCTAGAAGCTTCTCCATTGCATCTCGCACCCAAAACGCTTTAATGACGTCACCTCCCTGCTTCTAGAACTTTTGTATTTCATACCCAAAATGCTTTAAATACATCACGTAATTGTTTCACTGTTACTGGAATCCTAAAATTTGTTTCATTCTGATTTCTGAGACCAGTCGATTTGGTTCCATCTCTCTCTCTCTCTCTCTCATTCCTAATTAGGAAGAGATTACTTTAACGTAATTTTTGTGGTCACTTTTAACATTAACTTTTGAGATCTGAATTTAGCAAAGTTATTTAGTTCTGTAACGGCGCCTGGTGAAAAAGTGTGTATTGTGCAACGCAGCTGCAGCAAGTGATTTACAGAGGTTTTCACAAGTTGTGTAAGGTAACGTGAAATTTTACTTATTGACACCATGGTATGATAAGTTAGGAAGTTGTGGTATGATAAGTTAGGAAATTTTGAACAAGTACAATCATTATTGATAAATCTTACATGTATTTTTGTGTGTTTTTCTATTTACAATTTCTTTATATTTTCACATTTTTTATGTTTGTGATGTAACATTTATTTACATAGCATTGTAAATATTTCTTGGTGTAATTTAACATTGCATACTTAATTTAACATTGCATACTTGATTTCATTTATTGAGATTTTCTTTTTAAATCTTGAGTAATTCTTAATAGTTTAAATTTTGCTTGATTAATTTAAATTCCTGATAAAGTTTTTGTGAATTAGTTTTGTTTCATAATTTAATGCAAGAATTGATTAAGTGTTGTGTTATTTTCGAGTAATAGTAAATTTTTCAGATTGTGAATTCTAATTAATTGTGAATTCTAATTATAAACTTTGAATTTAAAAATAAATTTTTGTATTTAACATTTTTAGAAAAACAGTGTTTCATTTATTGATCACCAGTGAATAGGATTGATTGTGTGTGCATAAGGCAAAGTGATAAACATGTTTTGTTCCTTTAGTTTTGCTAAAGTGAATTAAAACCAGGGAAACAGTTAGAGTTTTTTGATGGAGTGATGCCCTTCTACTCTAGAATATTTCTAGTTTAATTTTTGATACCTCACACATATTCTGATAGACTTAGTTTGATTTTTCAAGTGGTTGATAAATAAGTTTTTTCTTAAGGGATCACTGTTACCTTTAGAGTACTCAGTCGTAACAATTAATGTTATGAGAGTTCATGTATCTGGCTGAAGTGAGGTATATTTTTTGAATCTTGAGATTAGTTGTGTAATAACTAGGTACTTGATACGCATCGTGACAATATATATATATATATATATATATATATATATATATATATATATATATATATATATATATATATATATATATATATATATATATATATATATATATATATATATACATATATGTACATATATGTATATATATATATATATATATATATATATATATATATATATATATATATATATATATATATATATATATATATATATATATATATATATATATATATATATATATATATATACATATATATACATATATATATATATATATATATATATATATATATATATATATATATATATATATATATATATATATATATATATATATATATATATATATATTATATATATATATATATATATATATATATATATATATATATATATATATATATATATATATATATATATATATATATATATATATATATATATATATATATACATACATATATATATATATACATATAAGTATATATATGTATATATATGCATATATATATATATATATATATATATATATATATATATATATATATATATATATATATATATATATATATATATATATATATATATATATATATATATATATATATATATATATATATATATATATATATATATATATATATATATATATATATATATATATATATATATATATATATATATATATATATGTACTGGGTGTTTCAAAATTTCAGCCTTCCCTTCACAGAACAAATGGAAAGTTATGAAGTTTTCTGCTATAGCCTACCACCAAGTACTTTATATTAAGTTTTTATTAAGCTTTTTTTTTTTACATTTCTTGTATTTTTAGACTGAGTGACGGAGTTAGATACAGCCATGGTTAACAACTCAGAGGAAATCAGATGGATTGACCGAATCCAGGCTATAACTTGCAGAGAGGCCAGGGATGCTGGCTCATCCTTCATTTCACATTCCTGGATAGCTAAATACATTAAAAGAGATGAATCCTTTGTTGAAAGAAACTGGAACAAAAATCCATATGACTGTCATTGTAAAAAGAGTGAAAATCTTGGAAGGCCTGAAGTCCTCTCTCAGGAGTGAAAAGACATCATAGCTGAGGCAGTGGGTAGACCGAGAAAGTCTTTATGTAAGTTGGTGCTTGAACTAGAAACAAAAAGGGGAAAGAAGAGAAGTTATAGTGTTGTATATCGTGAGTTGAAAAAAATCTGGTATCAAGCTATTTCATGTTATCAGCAAGCCCAACTTCACTCAGCAACAGAGAGATGACCATGCATGCTTTTGTGATTCATTTCTTAAAGACTGGGATGAAGCTGACTTTCTCTATGTTACTGCATCAGATGAATTCTTCATTTACACAGTCAGGAAGCGAAATCATAAAAATGACATCATTTGGGCTGCAAACTTGGATGATATCAGCGATGACGTGCGCTATCGTCAGGTTGTGAAATTTCCTGAATGTTTGGAAATTTTTCTCTGTTTCACAGCCAAACGGCTAATGTGGATCATCAGTGAAAAAGGACAGTCATGGAATGGTGAATATTTCAGAGAAACTGTGCTTACTAGTGGAGTATTTCCTTTCCTTAAAGACCCTGAAAATATGTTATCTGTTGAAGAAGTCACATTTTTGCATGATGAGGCACCACGTTTCAAGACTCTTCAGACACAGGAGCTGCTTCAAAACAGTGGTATCGATTTCTTCTCGTCAAGTGAATTTCCAGATAGCTCCCCTGACCTTAATGTGGGTGAAAACATTGGAAGTATCTTGAAGGATCGTGTTGAAGCGCGCACAGTGAACTATGATGGTATACCAAGCCTCGACAACCTGCGAAGAGAGGTGACCAAAATGCTCAGGGAAATGGAGTTTGAGTCTCAGCTTTTTTGTGATTTGCTGAAATCATACTCCTCAAGAATGCAGGCTGTGGTACAGGCAGATAGAGGCCACACAAAATATTAAATATTCAGAGAGAAACTTAAATAAATACCTGCTCTGAATTACTTTTGTTTTTGTCCATATCAATTTTAGTTTATACTGTAGAGGGGGGGAGGGCTCTAATTTCGAAACACCCAGTATATGTTACGCTTTCTGGAAAGCGTAACTCTTATTCATCTAAAAGGAAACTATTATCTTCCCTGGCGAAGAGCACTTACCTATCACCAAGCGGCAACTGGAAACTCGCCTATCATCTGAAAACAAACTGTCACTCATCTCTCTCTTTCTAGCGCATTTCATAATTGACTAGGGCCACTGAATAAAACTTAGTGATATTAGAAAAACAGAATTTATTCTAAAACCCAACAAACCACTAACTAATTAAAAGGGAAGAGTCATATCTGACTCTTAAAACCAAGTCTGAAAAATGAATCAAAGAAAACGGGATATCAGAACCACAGCAGGACTAAACTAAATGGCAATACCAAAATCATAATACCACCCAAAAAATACATGTCAGTCAAGTCACAAATTCTCTTATAATCATAACTGTAAAATGCACCATTTCGAATCTTCTTTGCCCCGGAACAAAAGTATCTCTATTAAACCCCAACACATGGTGCATAAAAAAAATCTGGAACAAATAATAAAATACAAAATAAATGCATTGAACAGACTTGAACAGGCAAAGTTTGAAATATGAAAGTATTTGGAAAACTTTCTAAAATGCCCACTTACTCTTGACAGTCATGGAGAAACCATCTGTTTCAATAAAGAGTCGCATTGCTCAAAAAAAATTTTCACAGTGGATGAAGTGGGAATGACCAATTTTCACATACTTCCTCACGAAAAAGGTGAGCGTTGACGAACACACGTAAGCACGCTCGCGAGTCGCACTTGCGAGGAAAATTCCATGACGTCATACTGGAGGATTCCGGAACCCACAATGCCCTATCACATTCCATATGGGCTTCCGGTCACATCTCCACCACGCCTTGAGGCACTGACCTCGAGAGAGGTTGACGTTCACAAAAGACATGAATTTCCACTTTTAAAATGCGAACGAGACTTCGCCCAATCTCCAATCTCCGGGCACAAAAAGTTATCATCACCATATCAAACACCCGCTGTGTTCTGATTCCACTGTAAGATGCCGAATTAAAGTTCATCTGCACCACAGAGCAAGTATGGGCATAATATATATGTTGAGACATATCGAAAAGATATATATATATATATATATATATATATATATATATATATATATATATATATATATATATATATATATATATATATATATATATATATATATATATATATATATATATATATATATATATATATATATATATATATATATATATATATATATATATATATATATACATATTTAATAAATCTTTTTTACTAAAGGTAACAGGTTCAAAAGTGCTACACACCAATATTTAAATAAGCACACTGCGATATTTTTAGGTTGCTTGCCTTCCTGTCCTTAAATATGATGGTGAAGCAGCTTATGTGACAAGTGTGCCAGCTACTTCCAGGAATCCTCATAACATTGTGAAAAGACGTGTTTTTAGCATTGCTTCTAGCAGCCAGCTCAATTTCACCATATATATTGGATATATATATATATATATATATATATATATATATATATATATATATATATATATATATATATATATATATATATATATATATATATATTTTTTTTTTTTTTTTTTTTTAATACAAGCTTTGGAATGACTAAATGACAGCACCTGCATGGTTTTTGAAAGACAAACATCTAAAAATGTCAATAAACTTATTTCTTGTGAGCAGGTGTCCTCGAGAAACCGTAAACGGGTGACAAGGCTAATTTTCCTATAAATAATATAATATATTTTTCTGGACTGAATCTTAGGCTGGGGTTTTCATATATTCATTAGCTGTTTTCTTTAGGATTTTTCGCATTCTTACTATGCGTACATTCCACAGAAGACTGAGATTTGTACAGCAAAATATATTATGCTGTTCTACAGTTACTGGAAATTCCAACAGAACAGAAAGAGAAACACAGGCTAAACCCCCCGCCAAGTCCCCGCCTTTTAGTCCCTTAACTTAGAGGGTATTTTATCTATTAATGGGCAATGCACCCTAATTTCCACATTTAACTGGAGTTTTTTTTTTTTCTTCTGAAGCATTCCTTGGCATTCAGTGAGCACCCACATGCCTGGAAACCCGTATTTTTCATGTAGTCGATCGTATGACATGTACGGACAGCAGACATTGCTCAGTGTTGTCCATTTGTAGGTCACAAACAGAAGTCGACGTCACGGAATTCAGATTTACTACATTTATCAAAAATAACTATTTTGTTAGCTGGGAAAATTTAGCGGTTTCTACGATAGGCCTATAGTTTTTTGGTGGGGTGGGTGGGTAGGAATGTATCATTGTTTAGCTTTGTGACCAATGAAATAAATACCTGCTTTCAAAGCACACATAAGCATAACTTAAAAACATAGTTATATCATGCTGGCAGCAACCGTCAGGTGCTAAGCTGTTCTTCTATCAGTTATCGCTGAACATCCGGTTTTGAGGGCTTTGATATATTTCTTATCATTACCTCATTTAGTATGAAAATGGTACGATGTAAAGTTTTTCAGCTTTTAGTAACGTGTTATTATCTTGAGTTTCGGTTCTTTCAAATCTTGCTCTTAAAGGGTTTATCACCGGTGGTACTGTAATGTGAAATACCGTTTTCGCGAATGGTATTCCAAAAATGTTTGTTTTAACGATTATCTTGAGAGTTATTTAGTTTGAATCAAATTTGATGAACATAGCTATGTGTGGTTATGCTGAAAACGATTTAAGTTGCTTGTGCACTTATTACATAATTTTACACTAGACCAATCAAGGTTTGGGTAAGTACTGAGAGAACTAGTTCCAGACATGTTTCTTTTTACGAATATCTTGAAAGATGTTTAGTTTGAATCAAACCTGATGGACATAGCTACGTGTGGTTATACTGAAAATGATTCCAGTTGCTTGCGCATTCATTAAAGAAATTTACATTAGACCAATCAAGGTTTGGGTAGGTATTGAGAGAACTAGTTTTGGGTGAGCATGAACGTCTGTTTACAAAGGAAACTCTTCTTTCATTTCATATAAAAACACACAATGCTTCGTCTCCTTATAATTTATTTACTGGCCCCCATTATAAAACTTAATGTCTTTGTCATAGCCTCCAATGTAAAACATATATATTTTTTTCAGAATGCTTCCAACTGCTCCGATGTAAATTCTAAATAAGCTGTTCTATCAATCAGAGAAGACAGTGGAAAAGAAGAAATAAATAGATAGAACTTGACCCTTTAATGATTTCATAATTGTCAGTCATCTATTTTTCTCTAAACATTGCGGCAAAGGTTGACACAGTCCATTTGAACGTCACTCTGAAATTTAGTATACACTTAATATTAAAAATAGTAAATTGTACTATCACGCGTGACAGATCATCCATCATATTTAGTTTACCTGAAATATAATTTTCATGAAATTATATTCTTTATGCATTGCGAATTGTTATTTCAGTGTTTCTCTCTCTCTCTCTCTCTCTCTCTCTCTCTCTCTCTCTCTCTCTCTCTCTCTCTCTCTCTCTCTCTCTCTCTCTATTCAATTGCTTCGCAGTCCTCCTCCTTCATGCATTTGTGTCCTCATCCATCGTTGATGAGGTCGGGCGTGTGTCAACATTTAGGAGCTCTTCTGGGGTAGTGAGATAAAGGAGACCTTACATTTCGTTCTGTCCGTTTAGGAGAGGGAATTAAGTCTATATCTGTCTCTTTTACGGTCTGATATTCGCATCTGATATGAACTGGGAAGTATGAATAGGATTTTTTGCGTTTCCAGGTGGGATTCAAACAAAGTAAGTAAGACTAACAAACTTAGTCCGCCGGAAGGTGGCTTCTTTATCACTTTCAGAAAGAGACTAGGTACTTCACTCTTCCGCTGAACTGGGGGCAATGTTCCTTCTCCTACCAAATAGCCTCGTCTCACCTGTCATGCAGCTTCTGCCCACACTTACCAGTCAGCATTGCTTAGACTGCACGGTTCACTGCAAAGGTTTTGGACTTTATTTATCTTCAAGTTTTTCTTGGTGGTAATTTTTCAGTTTAGTCTTCCTCCTCCTTCATTTCCGTTTTTCCTTCGGGCCTAGAATTGTTAGGACATGTGACTGTTCATTGTATAGGCCTTCGTAAAAGAAAGAAAGAAAACACAAAAACGAAAAGTGTAGATTAGCTTATATCAGGAAGGTTTATATCTAATTGGTTCGCAGATTTTGAAACAGGTTTATGCAACTATTCGATCGCATTCTCTAACCCAGGAATCACACTTCAGTTTTTTGTAAATGAACACATTGTTATCAATGTTTACGTCCATATTAGCTACTAACATATTACCCAAACAATAGAGAAACTGCCAATTGCATATCAACGAATTCTCAATATTCATAAGAACCAAAGTCCTTGAATTAATATGTAACCTTAAATACATTCACTTTAGATAAAAAAATATATGGTTTAGCGCAATTATTCTCTTATGAAATGTAGATTACGTTGGGTCATTTCTGTAACCATCGAGGTTTCATTGAATGTATTAGAAACGTCTGCCAAAAAAGTTACGTATTATCTGTAAGAACAATAACAGTTGAGAAAAACAAAAACAACAACAATAACAAAGTTTTCAAAGAAACAAACAAAGAAGCTGTTTTTCCAATGTTTACAGCAACAGATGCTAAGTAATGCCGCTAATCTCAGAGGGATTACACAGCATCGTTGAATGTGACATTCATGGAAGGCTTGCTGGGTATGCAGTTCCATGAGACTACAGTGGAAACCTATTTTTGTTTCTTTGTGTGTTTGTGGTTCTTTGCAAATAAATGCCTATTAAAGGAAGCGGTTATCTATTATTTAATAAATGTGAAGCTATAAACTTAATAACAACGCAATTTTTTCAAATATAAAATATCCTACTCCTTAAGTAAGAAAAATACTTTAATAAATTTGTTTTCTCGACGGGTTACAGAGCGGTTACATTTAGAAAACGAATTTCTCAAACATTAGATGTTCCGTTGCTTTGATATGCATGTAACTGTTACATTTACAGAATTACGACTCAAACGTAACTGTTGCCTATAGAATGTGTTAAAGGTTTCAAAACCGAAATCAGCTGATGCTATTGTTATATACTAAAGGCCATGTTTACGATTATAAAAGAACAAAACGTAATAATGGCAGAAACAGAATATATGCAGTACACATAACCCAGAACATAGTTACCTTTTCAATGGAGTAGTGAAACTTATAAGCATATTGAAAATTCCTGTTATTCAAGAGAGTAGCAATTATACTGGATTATAACTGGTTTAAAGTAATTTAGTAGAAAATGGAAGAAAGGCCATCAACGTTTTATTAAGAAAAGAGAGAAAATTATACGTGACATAAACCTTATTAGTACTTTGTAAAATAAAAAACCTAGGGTTAACGCAGGTAATTGATATCACTCAGAGTCCCAATCCAGCATCCATCCCTCCAGCCGCCCCCAAGAAAAAACACACACACACACACACACACACACACACACACACACACACACACACACCACCGCCACCACAACAACAAAAATGATGAAAAGATTCTGATCCATTCTTTATGTCCACGTAAAACGTACATACATGGAGGTACGCTATTAAATGCAGCTTACTTCATTATATATTAGCATACTGGAAAATATGTTTGTGTTCCATTTAAATAAAAAACGTGTTCATCGCGAAACTTTTCCTCTTTGTACATCCGCACCATTTCTTTCACTCAAGCTGAAACTATTGTTTTATCATTTTTATCAATTTTCGTAACTGGAGTAAAAATTAATTCCCGTTAATATCTGCCTTGAAGATTCTCATTTCATGCATCTAACCTCATTGAGGTCTAGACGATCAATATTTTGAGTACTTTTTTTAGCACTGCACCAAAAAAGTTATAATCTGGGATATATATAGAGGATGCCTGAGGAGTAACTCGTATGTGAAAAAGATAGGCCCCCAAAAATACAGCGTCTAAAAGGCTGATCTTCCAAGACCAACCTTGAACACATATACGTCTTGTTTCTAGTAGGTTCAGTCTAGCTAACAGACATAAAAACTTTGATTGTATATCGTACAGGATCTTTTCTTAAGCAAACGCCATCAGGTCAAAAAATGATTAATGACTCTCATCTTCCAGGAATATTTACTTGTTTGAGTAAGCAGCACGAAAGAATCCTTCCTTTTGAATGCTTCACTAGATTATAGGAATCGTTTTACAGACCACATCAGAAATGATCTTATTTTTATTGATAATCTATGCATGTAACAACTAAACTGTCAACCTAGATTAAATGTAAATCCTTTGGAAACTTTCGGAAACATTTTCTTAAATGTCTTGACACAAAGAATATGAGTTATATAAGTGTACCACTGTTTTCCATTATACTGCTAATTACCATGTAATCACCTTTTTAAAAAAATTGCAAAATTAACTTTTCATATATACAGTACTTTCATCAGTTTATAGATAACTTAAAGAAGTATAGGTATTCACCGCGCAATGTCATTTTTCTGTCAACGGATACGCTGATAATGATTCATATACTGAAATTGCCTCTATACGGTAGATTCAATCATTTATTGCACAATGCACGGTGAATTTTCGTTCCCCGATAAAAGAGTCCCGTGACGAGAAATGGAGACATCTTTTCCAGCATCCAAAAAGATGATGTGAGAAGATGAATTACTGCTCCATCACAGAAACTGTATCGAGACAAGAAAAAGAGAGCAATCTAACGTCAGGAAAGACATCCTATTTTCTGATTAATTTATTACAAAAGGGCTTTTTTTTTCAGGAGTCCTTTCAACCAGTCTGGTCTCATGCTAAGAATATTTCTGCAATTGACCTGCAGTTATTCATATCCCGGTAATATGTATTTACAATATTCGTTGTTTGCTCAAAGAAATTTATGAATCTTACGAAGACGTATGTCGGAGACCTTTCGTTATGTCAATTTCTTTCCAACATATCTGATATACTCTATAGATGATGAAAGACTGATAAATGAATGAATGACAGAAGAGGGCAAGACAAGGAAACTTACTCCACTATTTCCATCTATAATCTTTTCATAAAAGAATTTTAAGTTATCACATAACAAGAATGTAAACTTGCTGCAAAAGTTTACTCGTTAGTTTTGTTCTCTGAAGCGTTTTTTTAACACATTGCAAACAAACAGTATCATTAACAAGTGATCTGTTTCAAGCACTGAACTAGAAATTTAGCCTTTCCATATTCTTAATTACAAAAAAGCTGCTCGACGCATGAAAGAAAAGACGAGTTCAAAACACTGACAGAGTGAATTTATGCTATAAAAGTCAAATTTCAGCAAAAGCTGCGCTGATTGAGAAATAAAGAGTTCATTTTCTCTTTAGAGTTTGTTGTTAATAATGTTTAGCAGCTAAAATGGCGAAGAGGTGGACACGATGAAGGAAAACTGCAATTATATTTATCAGTGATATCAGTGCTTTTATGAAATATAAAGTAGATTAACCCTTTTCCCATCCCTACGTCCCAAACACAATAGATTAAAAAATCTCAGCGTTCCTTACAGGCAACATAAAAAATTAAGAATCAATAGTATTTGTTCCAACAGTGGCGTGACAATCTGCTAACTTATGAATCCAAAGGATTTAATATCCTTCGAAGCCTAACGAAAGACAATTTTGATAATAATTCTTGTAGCATGCAAAAGTTCTTTTACTAAATTGTATTTTCTGTTAATTGCATAACTAATTATATTCTTATTCATAATCACTTAACAAAATGCCTCAAAACCACTATCATGTGAAATAAAAGTAGAATATTATCTTTATTTAGAAAATAAATCACTTAAAAGAACAAAATTTCTTAGTGTCCCTGGCTTGAAAAAGTGAGAATTCTATTTCATCACCAAAATCTCTAATCACTGTAATAAGAGCATGATTAAGCACTGACAATGTATATTGTCTCTGACATCTGCGTACCTAAAATTGTAGTTCCTTTTTCATCAGCTCTACAGGCAACATAAGAGTTTTTCAGAAATATATATGTCAAATTCTAGACAGACTCACCTGTTCATGAGCGGTTGACATTTTATTTCGAGCTATCTGTTTCAAATCTGTATACATAATTGTGTTGGAGTTATACTGGTTATCAAATCATATTATTATATATGATTTGATAATCATCATCACTTATTTGTACACTTTCTCTTT
Source organism: Macrobrachium rosenbergii (assembly GCF_040412425.1). Lineage (NCBI taxonomy): Eukaryota > Metazoa > Arthropoda > Malacostraca > Decapoda > Palaemonidae > Macrobrachium > Macrobrachium rosenbergii. The sequence continues at coordinate 650,139 of NC_089764.1, read as the reverse complement.
TTTGGATTACATCAGTGTTGACATTATTGCTCTGAATTTACACCAAGTGCATTGAAATTTTGGGGATCTTTTTAGTCATGGAAATATATATATATATTTCAATTGTATTGCTCTGTTCGAGATATATATATATATATATATATGACACCATGTATACATACATTTAAATTTATATATATATATATATATATATATATATATATATATATATATATATATATATATATATATATATATATATATATATATATATATATATATATATATATATATATATATATATATATATATATATATATATATATATATATATATATATATATATATATATTATTGTTACATGGGCCTTTGGCTGATGAGATTTTAGTTGATTATTGTAATTTATGTAGCCATGCTCCGCCAAAGTCACACATAAACTGTCAATTGAAGCTGAAAATTACCCCCAAAATGCAGACAATTACTTAATTGGATTAGGTCGCCAGTCGGAACTATGTATTAATAATTGGATTATTTCTGTAACAAAGGGATTACATCAAACCCCTTCACTTCCCACCTAGTCCAAACAAAGAAAGAATGTGGTGTGATAACGAGGGAAATTACAACTACAAAATATAATGCAACGATGTCTGTACACTAGCGGATATCATCTGCAGTTTTAGTATTGGTAAAGGCTATTTCTCTTCCAAACAATGGTGATCAGGATCTAAGACTTGCCTGTACTTACTTACACTTGACTTTCCCTAATTCATACTTACTTCATGGGAATAGATTATGTAATTTCACTAGGCAATGGTCATTATTCATATACTAGACTTCATAGAAGAAATACGGTTATACCAGGTCATCTTGTAAATGGTGGCGAAAGGGGAAATAATGTAAATTAAGTACAGAGGAAGAGTTTCTAGCAATGAGCAGATACTTGTCAATTTCAGACTTATTGTTTACGTGGGTTGCTTGCGCAATGCAACGGACAACTGGGACTCTTGAAAAAAAGCACATGTATTGTCAATTCACTAGTAAACAAAGACTGGAGGAGAACAAAGGACAAAGTTAGCCTGAGCACGACGCGTGCTCTTAGTCCAAAGAGCATCAGTCAGGTCAGGGCAGGGCAGAGCTGGCTGTTTATCCGACACTTGTCCATAGACCCCGTCAATCTGAAAAATTGACAGAGACATCCCTGAATGCATAGGACAGAGAAAAGGAAGCTTGGGACCACCTTCACCAGAGGTTACTTGGTGAAAACCCTCCTTGTGGATTGAGGACTCTAATGCTAACCTCCTCCCTACTAAAGACGTTATTTTTTTGAAAGCACAGCCTACCGTCCCTTGCCCGCATTCTCTTAGCTTGGACAGAGATGCCTTCCTGTCTGTTAGAATGATGTTCTTATATATATATATATATATATATATATATATATATATATATATATATATATATATATATATATATATATATATATATATATATATATATATATATATATATATAAATGAATGAATTTTATCACATCACCTTGATTCATATACAAGCATTAAGCTACAACAGTACTGTTCTTTAACATTCAATTTGCCCTACCTCGGAAATAATATATTTTCGTATATGTTACCTGAAAGGGAATTTTTAGTTGATAATAAGTTCATTGTCTCGTGGGCTCAAACCATGGAAGGACAAGAACTCACGACTACAGTGACGCCTTAAACCACCATGGGTTCAAGCCCATGAGACGATGAACTTATTATCAACTAAAAAATTCCCCTTCTGGCAACAAATGAAAAGCTTATAGGTCACAAGTATTTTATGAATTACAATACACAGTAAATGTTTGATTAATAAGTGTGGCTAAAGGCATTCTGAAGAACCTTGAGTGAATGATTGCTGTTGTCTGGCGCATTACTGATAAGTAAAACTGTATACATCAGGTATTCTCAAGACGTGGGAGTTTCCCTGCCTCGCGGCAAGACTTCATGAGTGCGTTTGCTGGAAATGTCTGGTTCCGGTTAATTAGTTAGTAGATGCATTTCTTTTGGGTGGAGTCCCAGGGTGTGAAGGGATTAGTTATCACACAAATAATCATTCGAAGAAAAACACTGAACATTGGAGACCTGTCGATTAAGACTGTGAACATTGCTATTTGGAGGTAGGAACCATTTTTAGATTTCCCAAACTGTAGATTGTTTCTTTCATTTATTACATTGTGTGTAACTTTATAAGCAACATGGGTGAAATTCCCATATCTTTATTTTTATGCATTTTGTGTAACAAGGGTTTTATTTGACTTCTTCAGATGTTTCGCTGAGGAAGAGGTGAAAATGTACTCATTGGGAATATACTGGACTTTGAACTGTTGTGGGATAACGATGTAGAGAGAATAATTAGTTAGATATGATGGACTTTAATATGTCTGATCAGTTGGTGAACATTAGTAGTCCATTTTTTTTCATCTCTTGTTTCTTGCAATCCAGTTATGTTCGATTTTCTGCAAATAAATTATTTTGGGTAAAGCTTATTTCACTGTAGACTGAGAGAGAGAGAGAGAGAGAGAGAGAGAGAGAGAGAGAGAGAGAGAGAGAGAGAGAGAGAGAGAGAGGAGTGTGTAGGTAGAGATGTGTATTACCAGTAGCCTTTTTGATGTGGTACTATCATGTGCATTAAATTTCCTAGTAACCTTTTTGATGTGGTCACATTTATAGCTTATGAAAATATATTATTTCATAGGTATATATATTTTGGATATTAAAGACATTTATATATATATATATAAGATAATATATATATATATATATATATATATATATATATATATATATATATATATATATATATATATATATATATATATATATATATATATATATATATATATATATATATATATATATATATATATATATATATATATATATATGTTCTTATGCTGTGGTTTTCATAATGCAGTAATCTCCCCGTGTGTATGTGTGAGTTGTTGTATAACTATGATTTTGTGTTCAGATACGTGTATACCGTAAAAGAGTTAGCGTAGGTAAAATGATTAAACGCTGTATTTCTTGAGACGCTGTATAGTTAGAGAGGATGTGAGTGGCACTAAGAGAGAGAGAACCGTTGTTCGTTGTATAGAGAGCGGTTGTTAGTCCATTTTCAAAACTGCTGAAGTAATGCATTCCATTGGGACTCGATCAAAACACTGTGGTTAGACCTACCATGTAGATAGACGCCCATACAGAGGAGTCGACACTCAGAGACCAAAAACTGTTGTGAAAAGGAGTTGCATTTTTCCACTCCGCGTCTCTCTCTCTCTCTCGCTCGCTCGCTCGCTCTCGGGATATTACGAATGTCCCGTTTTAATGTAATTGATATTTTGATAGATGATGGTCACTCATATTCTTTAACGGTTTAGTTCCTTAGTAAATGTGTCTGAGTTATCTGAACAGTGTATTTTATTAAGTGTGTGTGTAATGGCGCCTGGTTAAAAACACGAAGCAATTTGGTACCAAGGTATTGTAAACATAATTGTGGGTTTCTAGTGCACTAAGAAAAATATTTAGAGTGGTTATATGTAAAGATACCTTTTCACTTTTTTTAATATTTTTCGTGTTATATGTTTTATGCTTTATCTTTTGAAGAATTTTTCTTTTATGCATATATGTGATGTATTTGCTATTGCCTTAATTTTTGCTTTACATTTCTTTATATTTAATCTTTTGCAGAGTATATTTCTGTGTCTTTTGTATCCACATTTTTATATGATTGATTTATTTGCCTTATTTTGTTTAACACGTGGGAATTAATTTACTTACAGTATATTTCCTTTCAATCAAGTTTTGTTATTTAACAATTTAAATCTTTCTTGAATAATTTTTGATGAATTAATAAATTAATTTCTGATTTAATTTTGACTGATGATTAATTCAGATTTAATCCAATTTTTCAAGTAATAATAAATTTCCCTGAGACTGTTAATGTCATGTATAATCTTTGAATTTAGAAAAAAAATTTTGCATTTAAAATATTATATCAGAGTTTCATTCATTGACCCACCAGTAATTTTTATTTGAATTAGAGATAGAGTGGTAAGTGAGATGTTTTCCTTCAAGTAATTGAAGTGAGCTCGAACCAGGAAATGAAATAAATGGAAATATTTGAACTTTTATAATGTTAATGGAGTGATGCCCTTAGATTTTACCTCACACCTGTTTAACGAACTTAACCTGCTTTCTTTCATGATTGATAAGTTTTATAAGGGATCACTGTTGCCTTTAGAGAAATCAGTCGTCTTGTATGTGTGATGAGGGTTCAGGTGTCTGGCTTTTGTGAGGTAACTATAATTGTTGAATAAATGGTAAGTTTGGTAATCAAATATCAAGCACTTAGATACCAGGTTTGATTTAAAGAACAGACACTGGACACTCCGGGGTCACCATATATAAATGGTGCACTAGACTCTGGGACAAGCACTTAGATATCAGGTTTGATTTGAAGAACAGACACTGGACACTTCGTCACAATATATATATAGGCCTATATATATTATATATATATATATATATATATATATATATATATATATATATATATATATATATATATATATATATATATATATATACATGCACACACACACAGCTACACTTCATCTTAACAGACACTAAAGGGGTCTGGCCCTTCTGATAAGTAGTAGAATCCATTGAGTAACAAACACCCTATACTATAACCTGCACTTGAATATTTTTTAGATATCTTGTATTTAACAGCAATTCTACATAGTCCTAACCTAAACTAACCTTACTTTACACTTAACAATCAATTTAAAATATCTATTAACAACATTATCACATCAAAATGGTTGCATAGGAAGAAATATTGAAAACATGGCAGCTGACAACTACAGAAGTCAGCTAAGTTGAGGCGTTGAGGTACACACACACACACACACACACACACACACATATATAATTGAGGCGTGATACATATATATATATATATATATATACATATATATATATATATATATATATTATATATGTATATATATATATATATATATATATATATATATATATATATACATATATATATATATATATATATATATATATATATATATATATATATATATATATGTATATATATATATATATATATATATATATATATATATATATATATATATATATATATATATATATATATATATATATATATGTGTATATATATATATATATATATATATATATACTTTTTATATATATATAGAATATATATATATAGCTTTTATATATCGTATTTAAATTAATTTTTCTCACCAATTACTTTTTTTCTACTAGAAAAATTTCAATGAATTTTTCCATGAAACAGATATTTTTTTTTTCGTTAAATAAGATAGAATTTTCTTGATATATATTTATTCACCTGAGGAAAAATTGCTTTTAAAAATTTTTGGGTGGAAAGGAAGGTCTCATTCAATATCATTTAAATTATTTTTTGGAATGATACTACTTGTGAAGAACAAAAGAGACATTCAACTGCCTGAAAAGGAAAAGCATTGCACAATACTGAATGTTATACCCGCTGTCGTTAAAACGAAAAAGAGCTCTTGGTTATGTGTGTTTTACCAAGAATGGTTTGGGAACAATACACTCTTAAATCCGCTTCAAAAATAATAGCTTAAAGAATCATCAATATGACAACATTTTGTATAAAAAAAAAAAATCTAAGTATGAGTCAGAATTAAATATGGCCATTTATTTTAGGAATGGATATAGTGCTCTGTTCTCACTAAAGGTAAAGTTAGTTAGCACAGCGGATGAAATGCCCTTTAAAAAAGACTAAACATGGGGAAGAGAGAGACAGAGATTGATTGAAAAGTCCTCTTTCCTCTCTTTTTTGCTCAGTTCCGCACATTTTCATACTTACGACAAAGGAAAACAGGAACTGACTACTATTGGATCAACACACTAGACTCGATGCTTTCGACGAGATTATAGGTTTTTATAATGACTGTAAATGAGAGGATGAATTTTGACTCTGTCTTTTCTCCACTAGCAACGTGCAGGGAAAATTGGTCAAGGTTACCAAAATGTATTCATGTGGTCAAGTTTTAATTTATGTATGTACATTACAATTTAACTGAAAAATAAAGTTTGACTGATTATTAGTATCACATTTCATTGGACAAATCATAAGTCAAAAATCTTCCCCAAAGGCTTTTTATTGAATCCTGGGTTCTGTAAAGTCATTTACACGATATAGCTAATTGATGGTTCATCGACAACTCATTTAGTTTTAGAATCGGCTACAAACCATAACATCCCTTATAAATTGTTTGAATTATTTTGCACTTGTAACTGACTTCGTTTAATTTGCATTAAAAAAAAATCACTCGGGGAAAGTACCAAAATATTAGATAGATATAATAGATTACCTGTATTCATAATTTTATAAAGAGGCTCTCAATTTTGTGAGGAAGAATAAAAACATACAGTAATAACTGTAGTCTCATGTGTCCTAAATACATTAGTTTATTTTTAGATATCTTATGTAGAATACTTTATCAGAACCGAATAGCCCTTATATACATATTCAAGTGAAAAAATCCCATCATTTTCCCTTGTCACTTGGTGAGTAAAACAAGAAAATATTCTTTAAATATGAAAAATAGAAATAAAGACATCTAGCTCTGGATTTAAACCCCTACTAAGCTGTCAATTGGATGAAAATTGAAAACGAGCTTTGGAGAATTATTGAAAACTGGAAATCCCTTATAAATGAAGGAGGAGAAACACTGTGTTCAAGGGCTCCCAACAAGTTAATCTATATATATATTCATATATATATATATATATATATATATATATATATATATATATCCCAACAAGTTAATCTTTATATATATATTAGTTCCATATATAAGCTAAATCCTGTTAGAGTGTTTAATATACATCAGAGATGAAAGATGAAAGGTGAATGACGGTTTCTGATTGAAAATAGCAATTGCTCTAAGCAACAGCCTTCTCATTTACTAAGCTTCTCTGCTAACTTTGACAGAAAGATTGATACCATGCATTACTGATTGTTAGAAGGAACAAAGGCAATCTTTTTAGTTGGTCATCCTTATCTCTGTTAATGTGAATTGCTTCAGATTATCCTTTAATTAATAGAGGGAGTCACTTATTCGCTTATCCAATCGTCTAACTTATTTTTCTGTAGAAGCAAAAGTCATCGTCAATGTTATTCTTGCGCCTTTTTATTATTTTAGTTTTGTCATCTTATATTTTTCCTCTTTTTCATAAAGTTGTGGTAATGAAAATTATTTCTTAAAGACTCTTTAAAAATTGCATTCTTCCGTCGTATCGCCAGATACAATGAAATTTCCTCTGCCCAGAATTCTGGAAAGAGTCTCTTAATTTTTTTGAGGGAGAATAAAAACTGATACTAGTAACTGACGTGTCATATGTCCTAAAAACATTAGTTTATTTTTAGATATTATCTTATGTAGATTAATTTATCGGAACCGAATAGCCCTTGATGTACATATTCAAGTGAAAAATCCCATTATTTTCTTTTATCACTTGGTGAGTAAATCAAGAAAGTATTCTGTAAACAAGAAAAATAGAAATAAAAACAGCTTGCTCTGGATTTAAACCGCTATTCAGCTGTCAACTGGATGGGAATTAAAGACGTACTTTGTAGAATTATTGAAGGATGGAAATCTCTTATAAATGAAGGATGAGAAACACTGAGTTCAAAGGCTCTCGACAAGTTAATCTGCACATGGGGATTCATTCCGTGAAAGCTAAATAAGAGAGTGAAAGCTGGGCAATGACGGTCTCTAATTGAATACAGTAATTGCCCTCAACAACAGCCGTGTCATTTGCTATGCTTCTCTGCTAACTTTGACAGAAAGGTTAACACTATAAAGACGCAGGAATTACTGACCGGAAGAGTGAGGGACCGTTCGTAATCTTTTAGTTCTTCAGCATTATCTCCACAGTATCATCTCTGTTAACATGAATTACTGAAAAATTTCCATTCGTTAACAGAGATGAGCCACCTGTTCGTTTCTTCAATCCTCTAATTTATTTTCCTAAATGAGAAATAGCATCGTCATTACTATTCATACGCCTTTTATTATTGTAATCTTATCAAATTTTATTTTTCCTCTTTTTCATAAAGCTGTGGCAAAGAAAATGAATTCTTAAAGACTTTTCAAAAAATGTATTCTTCAGACGTATCACTGAAAAAAAAAAAAGTTTTATTTATGATTTTTTTTCCTTACTATCCTTCCTCGTTGCCAGAGTTAAGAATAAAAAAATTCAATATTCCGCTTCGCATGCATCGGAAAGCATTAAAGGAAACCGCTTGAAATGTCCATCATTGCTCAACTCAGGTTTCCACATCGTTAGGGCGAAATCCCACCGGGAAAATTTGGTCGAAATCTGAATATGGATCCCGACAATTCGGGGTTCGCCTGTCGCATTTCTTGAAGCATTTCATTCAGTGGATATTTAGGCGCTTCCTAATAGATGTGAGGAGTTATTAAAAAAAAATACTGAAGGGAGAGTATTTACTTTTGCTAAGAGCTAGCTTGACCGAACTTAATGTGAAAATTGTTATAGGGCAGACAATTATACCAGTTATACCAATTTATTTATAGATGTTTTTCTCTCTCCGAATACAGCAATGAAGATATCTGGTAGTTCGGGGCAATGTTAATGCACTACGTCTTTTCTCAACATTTTATCGAGCTAAATTACATCACATTAAGAATGATAAAATTATATTCATTTACAAACAAAACACAGAAACACACACATAACTATATATATATATATATATATATATATATATATATATATATATATATATATATATATATATATATATATATATATATATATACTGTATATCAAAGGCAGGTGTAGGTGACGGCTAGCAAGACACATCATTTTGAGGGTAGACCAGAGGAACCAATCAATTCCAACAGAGTTCTTTATTTCCAACGTTTCATAATATTTTCTTTACTACATCGTTAGGAAATCTATTGAATAACGGATAAATTACTTTAAAAGTTAAAGTAAAAAAAAAAAAAAAAAAAAATAAATTTATTGAATACAATACAGGTAAAACAAAAATACACAACAAAACCAAAGACTGCTAACCAGCCTTAAGTGGAGAGAGCAAAAGGCAGAATGCTCAGAGAGAAAGTCAACTCATGTTAAGTTGAGTAGAGGAGGTCTTGGTATTTAACTTGGGGACTAAGTTTTAATAAACAGTCCCTCAAGTAAAGGTAATTCGTAAGGATTTGTTGTTTGGTCTATTATATGCTGAAATCATCTCTGTCAATGTAAGTTTTACAAATTTTGGAATGAGCTCTGATATTTGAATGTTCAGGACTGGAGAGCCTACAATTAGTACGAAAACTTATTCCATAATGGGAATCGATTCTGACCCTCAGTAACCTCCTCGCGGATCTAACAAATGTCCCAGGGTTACACCTATGGGAGGTATACTTATTGGTCAAAACAATTCACTCTTCACCAAACCTGATACAGTACAAAAATTGAACTTTTACAACAAATTTTCCTTTTAAACGACGACACTTTTAAAAGAAAATGGTTTGGAAGAAGAAACCAGGAAGGTGAAAGATTGTTAGAATTAGCAGAAGCTATGAATCTGATAGTCTTGAATACTTGGTTTGAGAAAAGGAGAAGTCACCTGGCAACATACAAAAGTGGACAAAATGAGACACAAAATGATTATGTTTTGGTTAGGAAGGAAGACAAGAAAATCATTATGGATTGCAAGGTTATTCCAAATGAATCTGTTGTAGCACAGCATAAACTCGTAGTGGCAGATTTTATGCTGAAAGCAATAAGGAAAAGAAAAGCTGCAGCCTGGAATAGGAGGATTAAAGCTTGGAAACTGAAGGGAGAGAAGGAAAGAGAGTTCTGAAAGTGGAAAGAGCCAGAGAAGAGAGATATGTGAGTGGAACGTCAGAATTGCGTGAGGAGATATGGGATGATATGAAAGAGATTGTGGCGCCAGCAGCAGCAGAGGTGTGTGGGAGGACAAGTGGTAAGCAGCAACAGGAAAAAGAAACATGGTGGAGGAATCAAGAGTTTCAAACATCTGTGAAGGAAAAGAGTATAGCCAGAAGAGGGTGGGGAGAAGATAACAACTACTAAACAAGAGGGGAGTATAGATGGACAAAGAGGGAAACAAAGAGAGTGGTAGCGATTGCAAAGGAAGAAGCCAGGAGAGAATGGTATGAGAAGATGGGAACACAGGAGGGAGAAAAGATAATCTACAGAATTGCAGAAGAGAGAAGAAAAGACAGGCAGGCTGTAGGAGAGGTAGGAATTATTAAAATGAAAATGGAAATATCTTAATTGGGGAAGAGGAAGTCAGGAAAAGATGGAAAGACTATTTTTCACAACTATGAAACAATGAGAATGATTGTGAAGAACGGGAAAAGGTTCCTTCATTAGAAGTCGAGAATGCTATAAAGAAAGGAAAAGTTAATAAAGCTGCAGGAAAGCCAGAGGTAACAATGGAAATGATTAAAGCATTTGGAAATCTAGGCAAAGAGTGGGTGCACATACTGTTTGAAAAGATCTGGGATGTAGAGGAATGCCAAGGGACTGGAGCAATAGTTGGATGATTAAGATGTATAAAAAAAGATGTGTTAAACTGTGGGAAGTACAGAGGAATGAAGCTTTTGGAGCATGTATTCAAGATACTAGAAAAAATAGTAGAAGGAAGGTTGAGAGAGCTGATAGATATACATGAACAGCAGTTTGGGTTTATGAAAGGAAAGAGCACAGTGGATACTGTTTTTATAGTAAGACAAGTCCAAGAGAAGTATCTAGAAGGAAACAGGAAAGTTTACTTGTGTTTTGTGGATCTTGCAAAGGCGTATGACAGGGTACCAAGAGGAGTAGTCTATTGGTGTTTGAGAAAGAGAGGAGTACCAGAGAAATTGGTAAGGTTAGTGAAGATGGTGTATGAGGGTGCAAGAGCTACTGTACAAACAAAATATGGGGAGACTGAGACATTCCCTGTGGAGGTGGGCCTCCATCATGGATCAGCTGTGAGTCGATTCTTGTACCTCGTCGTTATAGACACACTGACATCAGAATTCAGGAACAACTATGAACGGTGGGATCTGTTGTTTGCTGACGATTTAGTCATTATAGCAGACACAGAAGAACTGCAAGAAAGGTTTTTAGCATGGAAAGGGGCCCTAGAAAGGAAAGGATTTAAATTGAACATTGGAAAGACAGAGCTAATGACTAGTAGCAGAAAAGGACATAAAGAAGTAAACATTCAAGTGGAAGATGGTACAGTGCTAAAACAGAATAATGAGTTTAACTATTTGGGATCAATAATAACAGAAGAGGGAGGTACTGAGAAAGCAGTGAGACAGAGAGAAAGAATCATGGTGAAAATGAAGAGAAGTAACTGGAGTTGTTTTAGACAAGAAAATACCGTTAAAGCTCAAAATGAAGATTTATAAGTCAGTTATCAGGCCCATACCATTATATGGGGGAGAAACCTTGGAAAGAACTGTTGGAAAGAACCAAGATGAGGATGGTGAGATGGACTGCTGGAATATCACTACTGGAAAGGAGGGAGAGTCAAGATATGAGATGAATGTGTGATATATGTAATGTGAAGGAGAAGGCTAGGGAAGCTTGTTTGAGATACTATGGCCATGTAATAAGAAGAGAGGAGGTGGAACCAATCAAGAGAGCTAAGAACATGCCAGTGATGGGGAGGAGGAGTGTGGGGTGTCAACGGATCAGATGGATGGATGTGGTGAGGAGGGATATGGGTGAGGTGGGACTGGGGGAAGAAGATGCTGGGAATAGAAATAGATGGAGAAAGTTGACTCAAGCGGCCAACACTGCTATACAGTAGGACTAATAAGATTTAAAAAAGAAGGAGAAGAGTTTGTACAAATTATCTGCAGTCATTATGGTGTGACTAAGATAAAATCAATTCTGAACAACCCTTCAACAACTGGTTCTTATTTTATATTTGTAAAACTTACATTGGTTTTGTTGTGTTTTTTTTTTTTTTGCTGTATCGTATTCAGTGAATTTTGCTTTCGGGGATTTTTTAATTTTTTTACATAATGTTTAGGGTAATTTTTTCTTTATTCAACAGATTCCCTGATGATGTAATACAGGAATTATTATGAAACGTTGGAAATAAAGGACTTTGTGGGAGTTGATTGGTTTCCTTGGTCCACCCTCAAATTGGTATATATATATATATATATATATATATATATATATATATATATATATATATATATATATATATATTAGAAATAATCAACATGCAATCATATACAGAAATAAATTTCTGACTCACATCAGGATAGAAGTCAGAAATTTATTTCTGTTCCACACGTGATTGTGTGTTGATTATTCCTATCATATTCATTCGGAAGGGATAATTCGAATGAAATACTGTCAATTGCGTCATTGCTGATTTGGGAAGTTAGGGAAAACACGCTGGTATGAAAACAGTTAGCTTTCCCAGGTAATTCCTTGGGTGCAGTAGCACTCAGTTTCCAACTTCTTTTTATGACTTGTGTGGCCTAGTGGGCAGCCCCAGCGCCTTGCCTTTATGGGTTTGATCCTGATGTGAGTCAGAAATTTATATATATATATATATATATATATATATATATATATATATATATATATATATATATATATATAATATATATATATATATATATATATATATATAATATAATATATTATATATACTTATATATATATATATATATATATATATATTATATATTATATATATGATTGTATATATATTATATATATATATATATATATCATATATATATATATAATTATAATATAAATACTATATAATTATATCATATATATGATTTATATATATATATATAATACGCTGGTAATCAGAAACAGTTAGCCTTTTAAGGTAATTCACTCTACCTCAGAAGTAATATATTTTCTATATGTTACCAAGGAATTTTTTAGTTGATAATAAGTGGCCTAATGGGCAGCGACGGACGAGGAATCAGGACTAAAGACACTGTTTATTTGATCTTACTGATGTAATCAGATATTTATAAGATATAATTTATATTTATAGTATGTCACTGTAGTCCTGATTCCTCGTCCGTCGCTGGTTCGACCTCACGGGGACGGTGGACTTATTATCAACTAAAATTCTGTTCGGTAATATATATGAAAATATATTACTTCCGGAGGTTTATATTGGATATTATAGGATATTTATAGCTTTATTATATATATAATCATATATATGTGATAAATAGTCATATATATATATATATATATATATATATATATATATATATATATATATATATATATATATATATATATATATATATATATATATATATATATATATTAGCTGACCAACCTGGGGTTGTCCAGAAAACTCTTAATAACAGCATATAAACTGTCTCTCTCTCCCTCTCTCTCTCTCTCTTAGCATGAATTTCGTGATAGTTTGCCGCTGTATTTCATCTAGGAAGTATCTGAAATGCTCTGATCAGAATATGAATAAATTATGTATAGACGTTATTAATTTCACTGTTAGACCCTTCAACGCTATTTCTAGGCTGTTATAATCCAAATCATATAATAAAAATCTAAAACAATATTTCTATATGATACCGACAATTTGGTATAGGCCTTGGCCAATGACGTCTTTTTATGATATGTGTTTCTATAATGAAAGTAAACTTCACTGTCCAATTCATAAAAATCTGATCCAACCCCTAAGTTTTAATTTAAAATCATTCTTTAATATTGTATGAGAATAGACATCTTTTTTTAATATGAAATATTTAGTCCATACTCTGTTACACCTTTTTACTTTAGAGCTGTGGCAAGTGGCTCTAAAGATGAAGGCACCCCTACCGGAGGTATAACAAGTTGAATGTGGTATCAAATTGATGCTTTAGTCTTGTACTTTCTAGAAATGGAGTTGTACTTGCCAATATCCCTGCAAAACGTTTTCTTTTTAACACTTTTTGCCGTAAACTTCCCTAGAATTTTTTGTCCTGTGTTTACGCTTTCTTTATCATATTCTTACACTTACAAAAGATTTAATCATAAATAAGGCATAGTTTTATATGCTTTAGGATATGAGGAATCATAATATGGCCTCCATTTTATTGTCGGAAGCACATAAAAGTATATAATAGAGAATTCTCTTTCAAAAATAGTGAAAAAAATGGAAAACATTATTTCATTTACGCTCACAACCAAACTGTCATAGATATGAACATTTTTACGTTATGCAGTATTTTAAAGCATTTAATGAGCTTTCTAATGAAACCAAAAGTAACATTCTAGAATAACCCAAAGTTGAATTAAAGCTAGTTTTTTCCTGGAGAACTGAGCCAGCCGACAGAAGGGCTCAGAACCCTCATTAAGTTTACTCCTAATCGTATATTTTGTATCTTTCCTCACAATTGCATTATTTTGTTATGCTTCTCTGTATCTATTGTAAGTATATGTGTCCTATTCTTTTCAGCTAATGATCCTGTAATATAAGAATAAAGTCAACCTATAATCATGGAAGAAAGTGGACCTCCAAAGAAAATTAAATCTACAAATTGTGTCATATGCAACAAACTGCTTTCTGGGTAAAAGGCCTTAAAGGATCCAACACAACAAGGTATCCGTACACTCTTAGATGCTGCACAGCTCCGACAAGATGACGTTTACGAAAGGCTTTCACCTAGTCACGACGACATCCTGAATGGTACCATTAGAATAGCATTTCACAAAAGCTGCAGATCATCATACACAGCAAAACATAATGTGCAACTTGCTGTCAGGAAACGAAAACCAGAGGCTTCACCATCAACAAGCCACAAACCATTTTCCAGATCCACACAACAAAAGATATCTGCGGGTTGACACACCAGACTTTAATATCAGAATCCAGTGTTTTATTTGTGGTAGTTCCTACAAACACAATGAAAAGTTAACTCAAATTTCAACAGGTACTGGGAGCTCAGCATATGAACATGTGCTCAAAGCAGCTAGGCAAAGAGGCGATAAAAAAATAGAACTCAGGATGTTGTCATTCCAGATTTATTTGCTTATGATGCGAAATATCACCAATCATGTTATGCTGGATATATCAGTAAGCACAACATTCAGGTAGTAGAGTCAAAGGTAAAAAGTGAACCACTGAATGACCCATTTAAAAAGGGGTTCACGGTATTATGTAAAGAGGTTGAGCATACTTTGTTGTTTGGCAGGAAAGAAGTATTACATCTGAATGAAATGAACACAAGATTTATTGAGATTCTTCGCAGTGTTGGCTCACCTGAACCAGATTCATGCAGATCATGGAAACTCAAAGAAAAACTGAAGGGACACTTTAGAGACAGGTTAATTTTCATCTCTCAGTCTGGCAAATCTTACATAGTTTGTTCCAATGAATTATCATTAGGTGATGTATTGACACAGTTAATGAGATAAACCTCTCGAACACAGATGATAGTAAAGAATTTGCATTCTTTTCAAATAATGAATGCGATGGAAGCGATGAAAGAGATATTACACAGAGCTGCAGGTATTGTAAGAAAGAGCATTGCCAATGTGTCTTTCATTTCAGACTTCTATCCGTCCGGTGGTGATTTAGTCATGGAGAAATATGGAATTTGTCCCTACACCTTTACTTGAATTCATTTCTTGGTGTACCCCAGACAAAGCCTTCATCAATGCTACATGCCATACTGATGGATATGTTAGTGATAATCTTGTAAAAAACATTAGCAATATGTCACAACATCACTGGACTCAGCCACAACATTGCGACACCTATCGGTTTTGATTTAGGTATTCATCTACATCACAAATTTGGAAGTCGGCAACTCATCGAAACTCTGCATGGTCTGGGTTATTCTATTCCATATGATGAGATTAGATGGTTTATGACATCAGTGGCAGAGGATGATGAACATAAAGATGGTACATACATTCCATGAGGAATTGTTAAGTACAAGGAAGGTAACTGGATTTCCATCATAGATGCTGCAATCGACAATTTTGACCAGCATGAAGAAACACGTGATGGCTTATCGACCATCCACTGTATGACAGCTGTGTTATATCTAAAAACCTAGTCAAATGGCATCATAAGTGGCATTCCAAGATCACAGAAAAAGACACTACATGCCTTGCGGCATATGGAGAAACCACTTTCAATCTTTAACAAACCTCATAAAAGGCCTGAACCAAAGTGTGTTGCAAAGGAATCCATCTTCAGTACACATGACTTGAACTTGCACAGGCAGGTGGAAATGTGATTTAGTTTGGAAATTGTGTAGAAATACTGATGACATGACCTTTCTACCAGCATGGTCAGGATTCAGTGCAATGGTATCAGACAGATATTCCTGTTGCCAATGTGAGATACTTGCCTTTCATCAGTGCTCCATATTCAAATTTCTCTACTGTGTATACTGCCATATTAAGGCTGATTTCTGTTGCAAAATCCCAAGGCCAGCCATATATTTTAGTTTAGTGACTGCTGACCTTGCCATTTACAGCAAGGCACAGCAGATAATTTGGTCAAAACCTGAGCTGCAAAGTAGTGTAACCATGAGACTCGGTGACAAGCATCTTATAATGATTTTCATTGGTAGCATTGGAAAGCTATGTGGAGATGGTGGCTTACTAGATATCTTAACATCTTTCAATGTGTGTGCTAGTGGGACAGCCCAAATGTTGTTGCAAGGTAAGCACTTTGCAAAAGGAATAAGAGGAGTGAAAGTTGCACATGAAGCACTGACACATCTATATTTGTCTGCAGCTGAATACTATGCCAATGAAAATGGTCTTCCTTGGATTGATGATGAATTCCATAACCTTGTCCCAAAAACTCCAAAACAGTATGCACAGGAACAACCAGGTTGGTTATTTTGGAGTATTTAATCTACTGAAAAACAAGATATTTGAAGTGATCCAGACTCTCAGGCACTTTCACTAATTTCAGAAAGAAGGTTCTCAAACCTTCAAGTACTGGGCCAGCTTTCTAGAGGCAGGGGATTTGCTACTTAGATTAATCAGGGCAGACAAAGAAGGTTATTTCAGCCTTCATCTGCAGACAGTTATGGAGACACTTCCTTTCTTGCATATGGCTGGACGAGAAAACTATGCCAGGTACACACCAGTTTATGTTTCAGAGATGAGACAACTTGAGACAAAGCAACCGGAGGTGTACAAGTTTCTAGTGAAAGGAGGTTTTGTTGTGCACCGGACAAAAAGGAGAAAATTTAACTGTGTCCCAACTGATCAAGCTCTAGAGCAAACTATCAACCGAGAGGCAAAGGGTACAGGGGGTGTAATAGGATTCACCCTGCGGAAAGCTACGCTTCTAGGATGGATGTTGACTCGACACATCTCTGGAGAGTACTCAGAAGTCTTTCAGCCTCTATTTGAAAACACCTCAGAAGGTAATATACAGGAGGAGCTTGGCCCATCAAGAATGTCAAGAGACAAGTCAGATGTGGAACCCATAAAAGATTACATAATGAAGCACTGTCAAAATCCCTTTGACGTAGACACCACCCCTAAAGAGTTGATTAACATCACTACTGGCCAGATTACTAACAAGGCTGTAGAGAAATGTCTGACATCAATTCCAGAAAGAGGAAAGGTGATAGTTCAAAACTTCACATCTGAGAGGCTAATGGACAAAGGAACAAAAAGCTTTTAGGATTCCATTCCCAAGGGTACAATGGTGACTTTCGATGAAAAAGGCAGTGTCTTTTGACAAAACTAGGAAAATGATACTTGATCCAGGGGTATTGCTCCATTGCTTGCTATCAGTTGCAAAGTATCGAGACATTATTGTGAAGAAGGTTTTGTCCTTTGAATTAACCCCAGTTTCATATGCACTATTCCAAGATGATGGAACCAAGAGAAAGGCCACAAAGTCTAATCTAGCACACAAATTGGAGGAAACTATTATGCAAGAAGCTGAATTGAAAACCAAATGCCACGCTCCAACAGCATACATCATTGACGTCATGAGTTTTATCCAAGGTGTCAATGAATCACAGTTCAAAACTTTTGATGACCAGGAGAAGTTATTTTCAAGAAAATGATAACCCTATTCATGAATCTTGACCTTGATATTGAGACCCTTGTGTTAGTGTATGACTGCCATGACTTAAGTTCAGGTATCAAAGGCAAAGAACGGCAGCTGTGTGGTGACACACTAACTACCATTCGTCCTCCTCCTCATATCATTGTGGGAAATAGACAGGTTCCCGACTACAGGCAATTTCTCAAGTTGAGAATGAACAAAATGACTCTCATTCATTTTCTGAGTAATTACGTAGAGGCCAGGGTCTGAGAGAGACTTCCAGAGAAAAAGGCACTTGTAATTGCTGGAGATTATCCTAATGGAGAAGTTGTGAGAGAAATAACCTGCCAAGGAAGCAGATATCTGGAAAAATATTCTCAACCCATGAAGAGGCAGACACAAAGATGCTGCTGCATGCAACATATATGTCACCATTTCCACGCACTATTATTAGAAGTGATGATACAGTTGTCTTAGTTATCCTGTTGTACTACCAAATTAGAGAGAAATTAAGCAAAGATGTATATATGCACTCTGGTCACTCGGGAAATTTTGTCACCCGGGAGAGATTTATCCCTGTGTCTAAAATTGCTGCAACAGTTGGGAAAGAGCTGTGTTCAATGCTACCAGCCGCACATGCACTTACAGGTTGTGATACAACCAGTGGTCTCTTCAAACTCAGAAAACGTACTGCTTACACTATCCTTCAAAAACATCAATATACTCTAATACGACTAGCGGAGTTTCACTGTGCAGATAAGGAGGCTGGGCTAGAAGGAGCTAGAAAGTTTATCCTTTTGATGTATGAACAGGGTATTAAAGGCAAGACTTGTAATACCCCGATGAGCTGCGTTTTCAGATGGCAACCTCATCTGACAAACCAGTATCCTCTCTCCCACCTACTGATGATGCCTTCATGCAACATGCTCTAAGAGCAAATTAACAGAGCATAATTTGGTACAGTAGCCATATCTCAAAGCCAAAGATAATAGATCCTACTAATTATGGTTGGATGAAATGTAATAAAGACCTGCAATATGTAACAAGCTTGATGGAGTCTGCACCAAAGGAAATACGTGACTTGACCCACCTCTTCTGTAAGGATGAACAATGCACCGATGGAAGAAACTGTCTATACATTCTAGCAGGCTTAAAATGTATAGAGATATGCAACTGTAATAATTGTTCAAATACTGCCATTATAATTCAAGATGATGACGATGAGGATGAGAAAGACGAGTAAGATTAATTACTCATCATGTTTACCTTTTTTAAGCATTTGATTACAGTGTCTGAAAGGAATCTGTTGTAAAAACATTATATTGTATGATGATACCAAGTACTATATTTTGTTTGTACATTATTTAACTTAAATGTCTCTTATGCCATTGGTAGTATCTTCCAATGTTTGCCTTTTTTATCTATAGTAATAGAATGACATACAAATGATGTTACTTCCAAATGACTAATTCCACAAGAAATTGCATGCAAAAGATGTTTTCAAAATTGCTTTAAAGCCATACTAAGTTGCGTTAGCTTATTCATTTTGGTCTCATTAGAAAGTGCATTAAATGCTCTAAAACAATGAATAAGGTAGAAATGTTCATATCTGTGACAATTTGGTTGTGAATGTAAATAAAATTGTTTTTCCATTTTTTCACTCTTTTTGTAAGTAAAGCCTCTTTTATTTACTTTCATGTGCTTCCGACAATAAAATGGTGGTCATATTATGATTCCTCATATCCCAGAGCATATAAGACTATTCTTAGTTATGTTTAAATCTTTTGCTAGTGTAAGAATATGGCAAAGAAAGTGTATACACTGCACAAAAAAATAGGTTCGGGTAGGTAAAAAAAGAGGGGGAACTTTAATTTAGTCAAGGACATTTCCAAGAGACTCCTAAGTAGGGATGAAGTGCTAGTGTTAGGATATGGCCTTAATTTTTGCATGGGGAACGAAATTCACGATTTCATTGAAATGTGTAGAAGCTTAAGGGAACTAGATAAGAATAAAAATGGGGATGAAGCCATGTGAGCGGGGATTAGGTCGAACAGATTCGTGTTTCCGGAGAGGTTACGTAAGACCCTTGATAGATTAGGAAAATATAAGGACATAAAGATTTGTAAGGCAGACAAAGGGGGCCGGTTGTAGTAATGGATGCCATAGAATACGAGAACAAGTTAGAACAATTGCTAAACGATGAAAACACATATGAGGCTTGCAACAAAAAACCGGACATTACGGGGGTACAGTGCAATTTTAACAAAAAAGTAAGGGGAGCGTTGACAAAAATCCACGACAAAACTAAGAGAAAAGAATTAGAACATAGAGTAAAATCAGTGGAAAGTCCAGAGATCCCATATATTTATGGTAGCCCTAAGATCCACAAGGAAGGGTGCCTGCTAAGACCGATCGTGGCATCGACGAGATCACCGCAGAGGAGGCTGGAGAAATTTCTTTCCAGCATAAGGGGAAAATGGGTAGGCTTAGTATCCGAAGGGCATTTAAAGCATAACATGAACCTGATAGATGAATTATCCAAAATTAACGTAAAAGACTAAATTTGCCAGTTTGGATGTAACTTCCCTGTTCACTAACGTACCAGTCAAAACGGCGATGGAAATAATAAAAAAAGAATATGGAGGAGGGGGTTTATACATGTGACATAGATCGTGACGTTTTAATAAAACTGCTATCAGCGGCCCTCAGCGTTAATGTTTTCAAGTGGGGCGAAAACCATTACATACAAAAAAATGGCGTAGCCATGGGTTCAAGTCTTTCACCAATTCTAGCTAATATCTTTATGGAATGGTTTGAAAAGGAAGAGGTGGGCAAAGTAAATAAAGGGAACTTAAATATCGTAAAATAGGTAAGATAAGTGGATGACATATTGATTATTTACAAGGGAGAAAAGGAAGATCTACACAAGTTCCTAGAAAACATAAATAAACTAAATGAACACATCAAGTTCACAACAGAAGAGGAGAAGGAGGGAGAAATTCCTTTCTTAGATGTCCTGGTTAAGAGGAAAGGGGAAAATTTAAAATTCAAGGTATATAGGAAGAAGACACACACCAATTCATACATACATAGGTTCTCCAGTCATAGGGAAGAAATAAAAATAGGAGTAATGACACGGTTGGCCATCAGGGCTTATAGGATTTGCAGTCCCGAATTTTTAGATGAAGAGC
The DNA here is from genome assembly GCF_040412425.1 of Macrobrachium rosenbergii. Taxonomy (NCBI): domain Eukaryota; kingdom Metazoa; phylum Arthropoda; class Malacostraca; order Decapoda; family Palaemonidae; genus Macrobrachium; species Macrobrachium rosenbergii. Next base: position 628,813 of record NC_089764.1, on the reverse strand, counting down.
TGGATTACCTGAGGGAGAGTTTTAGGAGATTAGGCTACCCTAAGTATTGGTGGGAGTGGGCACACATCAAAGCAAGGAAAAACTATTTTGGGGAGAGAGAAAGGATAGAAAAGGAACATTTGGTAGGGAAGAAAATAATTACAGTCCTGGACAACAACTCTATTGCACCCATTAACAGAAAGCTAGATAATTTCCAATTGATAGGCAGCTACAAAAACACCATTAGGAATAAAATAGTTAGAAACAAAAAGTCGGTAGAGGGGGGAAGAGATTAGAGGGGGGTATATATGGCAGTGTGTCTAGACTGTAAAGAAGGGTACTATGGCGAAACTGGCAAATCATGTAAAGAGCGTAGCAAACAACATCTGCAGAACATAAGGCATTATAATCAGACGTCGGCAGTTGCCAAACACTGTTGGGAAAATGATCATAAAATAGACTGTAAAAATATGAGTTTTCTGTACAGGAACATCAACAAAACGTCTAGACTGGTTGTAGAGAACGCCTTCATAACTTGCGCCAACAACACAATGGCAGGTAAGCACCGGAAACGGCTTTGAAGACAGCATATCCAGAAAAATCGTATACTCCACAGTAGCAAGGAAACGAAGGAAAAACCCAAGGGAACGCGCGGAGAATGGACACCTGGAAGAAGGGAGCAGAGAAAGACCAAGATCACGAGGGGGTGGGGATCACACAGGAGGAGCTAGGCGATTATAGGATTAAAAGTACCCAGCACACAGATATAAATACAGCTGGACTACGCGTCTCATCATTGTACAGATACTTGATAATGTGGACTGTTTGTCCAAGAAAGCTTGTAACTTTTTCTGAATAAATACTCCATTTGATACCATCCAGTTTGAATGAGGTCCTTTAGTAATTCTACTAATGCACAGAACTATTGTGTAATTGATAATGTTAATATATATATATATATATATATATATATATATATATATATATATATATATATATATATATATATATATATATATATATGTAATTGTAATAGCCACAATGCCCTCTTAACTTCTCAAATTCTTTGCACTCTTTTGGATATGCTTGTCAATACAAAGCCATAAGATCCAAGCGCAAGAAATTGAAGTGGCTGTGATGCCCAGTCGCAAGAAACGAACCCGCGTCACCATAATCACAAGGAGGTCACGTTGCTGACATGACCACGAGAAGGATAAAAGTCTGTTACCTCTCGTACATACTGTACATATATATTTCAGAAAATATGGCCGATTTAACATTGGAAGGTACAGAGTGTGATGGAAGAATTTTTTATTGTGAGATGGTAATATCGTGAGCTCGTCACTTGCAGATTCGTTGCATTCAGCAAATAGTTGATCATCTCAGCAGTTAATGTGATGAACACGCGATATTGGCCGGGTCATATGACCAAGTTGCTATGAGCGTACATGAGTTCGTGTGTTACAGAATCTCGATTTTGTGTCTAATTCTGCCCAAAAATTAGTTCGGTCGTGCATTAGCAGAGCTAGAGCGAGATCGTGAAGACATTATCTTTGAGTGTGGCAAGCTCTTAGAATTGGCAGAATAAGGTACAGTTCAGACTTCGTTTTTCTATGTGAATTGTGGACTTATGGTCTTTTACCATATTTCAAGACATTTTTGAACTTGTGTGGGAAGTGGATGTAGCATTTTACCATTTCAATATTCTATTTTATTGTGTTCTATATTTTACCAGTATGCTATTTACTCATGCATTTTAGACTTTTCATTATTATGTTTTTGCACTTGTATATTTTTGGGAGTATTATCTGTGTTTAATTTTTCGACAGATGTCATGGTTGTGGTGATGACTTTGTAGGGCAATAACATGATGTTATCATGTTGGTGTGATCATAGAGAAAGACAGACGCAAACCTTTGCAATGTCTAGTATTTTATGTGGAGACTTGAGACTAGACTTTACAAAGTCTATAATGGACTATGGGAGAATTTTTGAATTTGCAGGCTATTAGCCATAATCAGATTTTTAGTTGGACTGAGACTAAATCTTGAGTTAGAGGTTTTCTTACTTGACAATTTCATTTATGATGCATTTTAATCTTTGCTTTGTTTGTTCATTACTTGTTGGGTTGCTTTAAATAATAAATCTATTTTTGGTAGGAAAGATTGAGTTTTCCTTATACGACCCATTTCATTTCTTTAATGTGGAATGAGAGAGAGAGAGAAATCCATGCGAGAACGAAAGAGATCTTTGTGACGTTCTAGAGAGATAGAGAGAGAGAGGGGAAAGCCGCGAGAGAGAGAGAGAGAGAGAGAGAGAGAGAGAGAGAGAGAGAGAGAGAGAGAGAGAGAGAGAGGGGCGTGAGATACCCGCTGAGAAAAAAAAAGGGCCGAACTTCTCCACTGCCTTCTGAAGATAGACCAATCGGTATGTTACGTAATATTCCTACCCGGAATATTCTTATCTGTTTCCAAATGGTGTAACATATACCTGTCGTTTTCAGATATATTTATTAGAGCTG
>NC_089764.1:616313-621313 GCF_040412425.1 Macrobrachium rosenbergii | reverse complement strand
TCTGTTCTTCAATCTTTATTATATATATATACATATATATATATATATATATATATATATATATATATATATATATATATATATATATATATATATATATATATATATATATATATATATATATAGATAGAGAGAGAGAGAGAGAGAGAGAGAGAGAGAGAGAGAGAGAGAGAGAGAGAGAGAGAGAGAGAATATCTCTTATTCAGGTGCTTGTACAGTAGTACATCTAAATTACACAGGTATATAAGTAGTCTTGTATTTGATGTCTCAGTCCACTTGGCACAAAATTTCTTTTTTATTTTAATACAGATAGATCTCTATTTTTAGCACTGACCCGTCAATGGTCACGAAGACAGATCAGTCAACCGTTGAGACTTTAAATGGAAATGGAAATGTACCAGCCATTATAGTGTTCTTTCTTTCCGTTTTTGAAACGACGCCCATAATCTCGATTACATTGAAAAGTGCAATCAATGTTCAAATTTAAATATCCAATTAAGTCATTTTTTTTATTTTGAATTCCTCCACTTTCTGTAGATCTTTCAGTGATTCATAAATTTCCATGTGTATAATATATTTTTCTTAAGTGTTTGTTTAAATTTATTGTTAAAACTGTATCGGTCCATTATATTTAAGAGTATAAATTTATAGCCTTTCATTTGACATGGTGAAACATAATTATCACGTCACTCCATCAACCACTTTCCAAAACAAATTTTTTGAAACAGTAAGAATTTAAATCAGTTCATTTTACTGTTCTTATATTAAACGTGAAGATGTTAATTTTTATAACAATGAATACTCCAGATGCCAATAATAGTAACTCATACTTAATCTATAATACTTCTATTGAAAACGTCTGGCGTCATAGTTGATATAAAGAAAATTGCTTACAAAATCTATACATATCTTAAATAGTATAGCAAGGCGATTTCCAAATTTCTTGGGTTCACCTTGTCGTCAAGGATTCCACGTCTTTTGGTTCAAATTATTTTTCGTCCTGGCAGTTAGTCAAGCCTTAATCTAATATTTTGTAAGATACTGGAAAACAAGAAGAGAAATCCCCTCATACGGCACAGGATCTTTAGAAATATTTCCGAAACCTTCAGTGATTCATATTTATTCCATGATCAAAAATCGACCAATGGACATCGGTTAAAACACGAGAAGGCTCTAGGTAAATGAGAAAATTACAAATACGCTGTGACCTTTTGCTTTTATTTTAATCGTGCTTCAGTGCAGAACTCACGGAAGGTGGTTACCAAAGTAAAATATTTCCTCTCAGGTTAACCCCTAGTTGGGGGTCACTGTTTACAATGAGCCTCCGTCAGCAGTTTCTGTCTTGAACGGATCATTCCATAATTGGTTTTGACAGATGTTCTACGGACAAATGCCATTTCTGACTCCAACCCTTTCTATTTTTCGGGCCAGAGTCGATACAGTTTGAAGGGGATATAATGATCTTTGGCTCACGTTATTAAGATGGAAAAAATTGCCGGCAAAACCAGCAACAGAGGAGGCATAAGAAATGGTGGGATGATATTATACATATGTGATGTCACTGACAAGATAAGTAAAATGCACCAAGTTATCAGAATGTCCTTTCTTTCCAAATGCTGATTTCTTTTATATCAATTTCAGCACAATTCAGAATTCTAAAGCCATTACTTATCCAGCGTTCTGGTTATATAACACGGAAAAAGAGAGGAGTTTCTGCCTGGTTTACAATGTATATGTCTATCTATCTATCTATCTATCTATATATGTATGTATGCATGAATGTGTATATGTACGTGTACACACACACACACACACACACACACACACACACACATATATATATATATATATATATATATATATATATATATATATATATATATATATATATATATATATATATATATATATATATATAGAAAGAGAGAGAGAGAGAGAGAGAGAGAGAGAGAGAGAGAGAGAGAGAGATAGAGATAGAGAGAGAGAGAGAGTACTCAGTGGAATCATGTCTTTTCACAGTTTTATTTATTTTTCTTCTATATTTTTGATCAGTTACGACGACTTAGCCGAGGCTTCAAAGGGGCAGAGGATATTCCAGAAAGAAAACCTTTTCCTTCTTGTTTTTTAGAGTTACGAGTCTGCAACTAATTAATCTTGCTGCTCACGAGTCTTTTCCATTTAGGACAAATCTGTTTAAGATTAGAATAGAATAGAATAGAGAATTTAGGCCAAAGGCCTAGTTATGGGACCTATGAGGTCATTCAGCGCTGAAACGGATATTGACAGTAAAGAGGTTGGAAAGGGGTAACAAGGAAAACCTCACAGTTGCACTAGGAATCTGTAGTTAGGAGAGGGCGGAAAGTGAAGTGGAAGAAAGAGAATGTGAACAGAGGAACAGTACAAGGAATAAAAGGGGTTGCAGCTAGGGTCGAAGGGACGCTGCAAAGAACCTTAAGTAATGCCTACAGTGCACCGCATGAGGGTGCACTAACGTCACTACCCTCTTACGAAGGCTAATTTGTTTTGAATTGTACCTTACTGTCAGTACTTGTCAGTATGAGTGCCTCTCTCTCTCTCTCTCTCTCTCTCTCTCTCTCCGATGTTTACTTCCAAGGAGTTTGAATATATCGCTTCCCGCGAATATGTCGTCGAATTCCATTTTCCATCAGTCATGATGACAACATATGTTCGTCATCCATTTTTTTACCTTTGCCAGCGAGTGTATCATTCAATCATTTCAAATGGACTGACAAGCTGAGGAAGCTCATTCTCTTCAGCAATAAACACTGTTTCATCATCTTCTATTCCGTCTTTCATCTTCAGTTCCCATTACAGGTCTTGCGTTTGAAACCGTAAACTGTCATGAAAACTGATATTATGTTGCGCCTCACCTGCAAACACACTTCACTGAATAAGCTCTTTCCATTCCATTCACTTGTTCATCATCGTTGGAAGCTAACTGCATCGTCATGTTGACCGATTTATCTACAAGTATTCCCAGGGCCAATATAAAAAATTTTGATCCTTTCACTTCACCAATGGATTTTTGACAAGCAAAACCTAATGAAGCCAATTTGTGGCCGCAGTATATTAGCTCTTATTCCTGCATTCGTATCTGACAAGGGAAGATAAAAGAATTGAGGGACTGGTTTCTTACAAAGCAATATTTTTATTGCACATGAAAGGTGACAAAATAGATTTTGGGGAAATAATTATAAACCAGTTCGTTTAACTGTTTCAATGGGAGAGTATATTGACATATCGTGACAGTTTGGAATTGTGATTGTTATTCAAAAAGGGATAAACGTCAATACTTAGTTTTCAATTCAATAGGTCAGTCTTTAATTTCAGAGACATATTTTGAGAATATGAATTTTATTTACTTAAAAAATGACATTTTATAACTGTAATTCTCCGGTATCATATATAAGACTGAATGACTTTTCATTAAGATAATATAAGATAATTTGATAAACTTTGGATAAATTTTATGAATTATCGAATAGCATAGATGAGACTGATTCCGGTTTTTTTATGGCTATTAATACCTTCTTAAACATGAACCTGTTTTACAAACCTTCTGTTTATGCGAGATAAAAAAGACTGACATTTTTCAAGACCTTCAAAATTAACAAAAAACTACCAATTGAGATACATGATTGGGATTATCTGTAAGACGATCACCTCCTATTTTGTTAGTGTTCGTGTATACAACACAAGCTTTAAGGTATTAATGATTTTTTTCAATACAGAAGTGATTAATATCATTACCGATCCTCTAACTTCGATGAGTGGCAGACAGTCTGCACGACCTCCATCATTCACAATCTGTCAAGGGAGGTTATTATTAACAACGGGGAACGATTGATTTGCTTCTTTCGCCCAGCCCCGTGTCACGCAACTTTTACAAAGTCCCTGACAGTTCGACATTTCCGCCGCGAAGGAATAAAAACTAATCTGCTGCTAATTGACCCATCACTGCAAACATAATTTTCGAGGGGAAAGTACTAAAAATACCTCTCAGTTTTTTTTGTTGAGGGCAAGTCGATATCCCATGCAAAGAACGTTGTCGTTTCTTTGCGTGTCTCGGTGCCAAGATTCTCTCTCTCTCTCCCCTCTCTCTCTCTCTCTCTCTCTCTCTCTCTCTCTCTCTCTCTCTCTCTGTGTGTGTGTGTGTGTGTGTGTGTGTGTGTGTGTGTACGTATTACACGTATTAGCCCAAAGGATTTTTCAAGAAATTTGCCATAAAGATATCAGTTATCACAAGAGCGGTAATAGAGATTATTATTATTATTATTATTATTATTATTATTATTATTATTATTATTATTATTATTATTATTATTATTATTATTATTATTATTATTATTATTATTATTATTATTAATTCACAGTACACACTGTGCAGTAAAAGCATTCTCCTTCTTCGCCGCTTCGATATCGCAATCTGACAACAGCACCGAGTTCGCCTCAAAGATCAAACAAGAGCCCCAAAAGAATAAGGCATTCTTTCCCCTTTGTTTTTGACAAGACGTGTCATCCCCAGAGCCAAGGTCCTTTGGAAGGAGGAAATCTCTGAATCTGAAAGACTGGTCTCGAGGAGTAAGAATAACGTACAGAAGAGAATGCCGACGGTTAACCTTATTCTGTCTATGCCATGAAAATTTGTTATATCATGCATAAGATTTCAAATATTTACGATGATTAAGTGTTACTGTAGGTGATGAATAGTGTCTAAATGTGTTAGAATAGAAAAGGTCTGAAACTGAAGAATGTTCTAAAATAATCAGTGTTGTCAATTACTTTTTCAGCCAAGGGGAACCTAATTTAATGCTATTTATTTTAAAAACTGATGCAATGCAAAATGATCGTTTGAACTTGCTTTTGTAGATTCTGCTTCACGATTGTCACTTGTCCTGAATATCTGGTAAATATTGATGAATAAAGAGAATGACCAAAATAATGAGTTCTGTCAATCGTTGTCACTGATAAGGTGCGTA
>NC_089764.1:563813-606313 GCF_040412425.1 Macrobrachium rosenbergii | reverse complement strand
CTGAAACAATAGATGGCTCTCCCATTTTTAAAACTATTATAGGTTATGAGGTTATCATGTCCCCCTCCTATCGACTTTTGAGTCTTGTAATACAATTGCGTGATAACATTAGGAAAATTACAGTTGATGTGATACACCGTATTCCCATTAACTGTGATGTGCACATTATTCAAGTCATAAGCTCCGAAATATAAACTATTGGCCACGTAATTCCCTGAAAATGTTTGCATGTTTATCATGGCCAGTGTAATCTTTTCAGGTATACAGGTATTGAAAAGTTGATCTATTAAAATGGAATCCTCGTTCTGCCCTATAACATACGTTTTATATAAAGTCTTATCAAATATATACTGTTTTGGGTTAACTGCTAGAGCAGTGTTTAAAGTGGACGTGGCGTTATAATGAGGGGTAACCCGATCAATCCACAACTTGGCCTTTTCTATATTCAGATCATTTAAGTGTCTGTCTGTGTGTGCACCCATCACCCAGTTGTTATTCTCCATTTCGAGTCTTATTCTTAAATCCACGGAATCTAGCAAATACATGTCTATACTCACTCGCCAGAACTATAAGAAGTGGAAAGGACGTGTGAATTCCCCCCGCCTTAATGGAGCTCAACATCCGACTTTCCCACCTACTCAGCTGTCCGAAAGAAGCGGCGGTATAGGTCTGTGTAACACCATGCGTAATGTTAAAGTCATCATGGAAAAACCCACTTACCAACAGTCGGTAGTGCGCTGGTTTTAATGCTCTTGAGCATTTTTATGTATGATTGATAGTTAAAAACAGGACACGATTCCACCAACTTTTCATTCAAGAAAACAGAGGCGGATTTAAAAAGCGTATTACTTATACCATTAACCAGTGCAACATGTACATTGTCTGCTAGCCGCACACCAGCCCTGGCCACTGTAATGTATAATTCCAAAGCTACACTCGATAAATCCAAGAAGGAACCAGTAATACCATTAATACGAAACTCGATATAGCTGTCTGTCAGGATTCGATTTACTGAATTGTTACTCTGTGAGAAATCCAACCTTTCCTTCGAATTAATCGAGCTTTCTATAATGCTACGACTGTTCACATTTGGGAACAATTCTGAGATACCCACGATATGGGAGGAGACAGGAACCTTGTTTCCCCTCCCAGGCACGTTAGGAACAATGCACGCTATTCCTGAAAAAGAAATGCAAGAGGAGAAAGAATGTGTGCATGCACACCAATGGGCAAAAGGGTAATGAATTAAAGAAGATCATACACATCCTTGTTATATTTACTTCTCGATTTAACCCTTCGATTCGTCACTCTTCTTCTTCTTATTCCCTCTCCTCGCGGCTGAGCTAGCGAGTGTACGACGTACTCCACCTCCCACCTTTTTCCTGGCGACCCTCCCACTTCCATTTAAAATTCGTCGGCCCATGCTTTTGAGAGCTGTCACTCCATGTCATTTTAAAGATTCCCGCAAAGGCAACTGATCATTCACTACATCGGAAAGCACCGATCTGCCAAACTCTTTAACAGAAGGTTTAACAACATTCAACAAAAAGGGAGTACCCTACGTGCAATGCCGGGTGCCGAAAATACACCCTCCTATGACTCGGATAGAAAACTGAAATGTCTTCTAAACCCCCTCCCTTCCTTAAAGGTTCGGACAGGAATAATGTTTTAAATTCCACCTAAGAGGGTGGAGCAAAGACAACCCTCATACCTGTTAACTAAAAAAAATATAAAAAACTTTCAATCTCCTCCCCTGTTTTTGTTAAGCAGAGCGCACGTTTGAATGTTCCTAATTACGCGAGGTTGCGAAAGTAAATAATGAAAAACACTGATGAAAAGAAGGTGTTTTTAGACGTACCTCTCTATCTGAGTCGTATATGAAGCACGCAGGTGACACTCGAACCATTGTTGAAATGGATACGCCTCCCATTCTGGTCCGTGATAACGATCGAAATCTGTTCCAGGATGTTCGTGTTAAATGCTTTGTATACCGTACTGTGTATCCCCTCCCTGTACCATTCTGTAATGTGAAACAATCCAATATGTTTACTAGTTCACCTCCAAAAACAGTCGGTTGAACGATATCTGTGTACATGTACATATAATCTACACCACAATTATCGGGTAAGGAATCGTCAGAGAGGTGCACATTCAATGCCTCGAGGCCGTAAACTTCGTACGCTGTATTATTTTTAAAACCTAACTACCTGGCAGCTTTATCGCTGAATTTGACAGTCACACTTCTAATATCCCCCGCCTTAATGTTCCTCCTCCTCCTAACATGAGGGATGATAACTCTCCTGCTGTCTTCATCCCAACTGAATATATCATTGCTGTTGAAAACGTTTTTGTATTCAGTGTCAAAATAGACTTTTAAATGTTCAAAAACATCTTTGTTAAGCGTCCTCACCAACCTTTTCATATCCCCCGCTAACATAGCTGTCGTTGGTCTATAGCTACAGGCATGTTTATTGTTTTTACCACGATCAGTAACAAAGTAGAGGGTGAATTCTACATCTCTCGATAATACAGCCCAGAAATATAGGAGTGGGTAACCTATTCACAAACCCTGATGGGGAGTTATTTTCATACTTGTCCAGGCTGCCGAGACTGCTCGCATATATAATGTGTTCGCCCGCCATACTGATAATGTACTGCGCACAATTTCCTCCCTCTAGGTCTTATACGAAGGGGGCATGACATGGTTTTACCTGTAATAAACTTGACGTCTTCCCCCTTCTTATTCGTTACATCAATCGTGATGTAATCCAACGCATTCACTGTTTTAAGTTTATAAACAGCATTATGTACACCTCTACTTGGTGCACATTCCAACGCGAAACAATCCAGGATGTTAACAGTTTTATCACCCAGCGATGAAGGTTGAATAATGTTGGATTATAAGTACACACAGTCAATATTGTGATCGTCGAGATATGAAATTCTGGAGAGATGATTCCTCATTGCCCCTGAAACATAAATCACGTATGTCATTTCTGTGTTAAACCCTAACACTCATGCTGCTCTAACAATAAACTTTACAGTGACTGAAACAATTCCTTCTACTTTCGCCACCTCGGCATTCACGTATGTGAGACTCATCCGCTTCAAATCATCATTCCATGAAAATAATCCTTCCTTCGCATAACACTCGAATGTATGCACCGTAAAATGTTTCCAACTGTTCTGTAATGTCCGTATTGAGTGCTCTGGTCAATCTATTTATATCTCCCGCTAATAATCCAACGGCAGGAACATACGTGAAACCATACGAGTGAGGTGCCAAACCCTGATTTAAGGTTGCTTTAAAATGAATTGTGAAACCTCTATCTTCAGGTGTGACAGCGTAGTATTCATTTGGGAGTGTAACCCCTATAACACCCATTTCATATTCCACCTCTTTTGATAGAGTTATGGGAGTGGACAATTTGTTTGTAAATTAACAGGGCTGGTTTTCGGGAAATAAATCCAGACACAACCCACTATTCACATATATAATGTAATCGCTACACATGTTGAATGTGCAATGCTGTTAATACACATGATTGCATACATATATATACCTCGCAACATACAATGGATGAATAAAAAATTATGTATAAAATAAAAAAAAACTGTTTTATTATACAAATTGTTGGAACATACATACATACAGACATACACATATTAAAATACACATATTAAATTACAGACTTTGGTAATCATTTTTACATTGGTGTGTCACACAGCTTGCCACGTTGAACGCCAAAGTTTAATATCTCTGTGTTCACAATTTCCAAACGTTTCAGATTGGAAGAGACATCCATGTTTTGTTCATCCCCCAAACATAATTTCTCTGTGTTCATTATTTCCAAACATTTCAATCTGGATGATGCGTCTTTCAACTTCACATCGTCTGCACACCTCTCTTTAAGGTGTGATAAAACAATTTCCGTGATAGCTATGGAAGTTACTTATCCTTGTTGTTTAATCTCCTCACCAAAGGAAACAATCGCAGGCAGGTAATGGTTTAACCAATCACAGTTCACGCGACCACTTAGTCCTATCCCCGCAGCAAATACTCGTAGAATATATTTCACATCTTCCCGTGACGCTTTCGTTAACTGCGATTTCAAACTCTTCAGTGATGCGTAGAAGTGATTGTATCTCATTTCTCTTGTGTTGTTTCGCAACCTTTCTGCATGGTCTTCATCACTGGAATACATTATACTTGTTTTGGCGAAGTCATTCTCTTCCACAGAAGCGCCAATTCCATATTGGGTTAACAATGTAGCAATGACGGGTAGGTCGGGTTCATCTGCATCGAGTGTATTCTCCCCCTCGGGCACTCTCAAAACGGCGGTACCTTCTATCCCGCGGTGGCGGAATGCAGTGTAGCTCGTCCCAGCTTTGTTGTAACGGAGACCTGCAACGTCGGCGTAGGGATAAACTCTCACAATGTCTTGAGCAATGCCATAATTCCGGCACGTTACACAGTTAGTAGCTATAACCAGGCAACACTCCTTCTTCTTGAACTTGGTCTCGGATAATCTCCCGAAAACCAACTTGCAAGGTGACAAAGCCATCTCTGAACTGTGAAAATTGGAAGGGTGTACACGTTAACGCTACACGGGCTGGAATACTAAAGCCTCCATAAACTCTTTCAATTTTCCACACCCCCTCGTCTTCCCCTCTGTGATTCATCACGCTAGGCTCCGCCCCCCCACCCTCTTGATTGAACAGGTTTATCTCCGAGCCCACCTCCATGACTGAACATGAGTGAACGGGAATTAAACACCGCGATAAGGGAAGGATTTGCCACAGATAATTTGTGATATGCGTCAGAACGGTCACTCACTCGTGAAAAAGTTTATCGCTGCTGCTGCGGGATTGAACACGTTAATTTCTTGACTCATCAATATGGTTGCCACACGTTCACCTTTTTCTTCGCCACCTTGTTTTTCATTATTCTCCTCCCTCCTCCTCCTCCTCCCCCCCCTCCTTTCCTAGGTGAATTGAGCCATGCTTCTATCTGTTTTTTTTTTTTATAGCTGAGTTTCTCGCCATTTGATCTCTAATACCACCCTGCTCAGTTATATAGTTATAAGTGGGTACATTGTTATCATCCGCCTTCTTATTCGCTTGAAATTCTCTTGCCACATCCAAATGTTATATCCCATAAGCAGGTGGGATAAGTCCCCTTCATTCCATTCAATCGCACTTGAATTTTGCAAGTGGTTAACCAAGGCAGTCACAAATGGTATCTGATGATCTTTGAATAATATAGGAATAATACCAGTTAGGTCAAGATTAACTCTTTTGCGGGTAACTCCGCGGTTGAGCACATTTAAAATTAGCTGTTCTCCCTCTTTCACACGATCGTCCTCAGCAGGAGGTATAGGAGGTGGAGGTGTAACTGGTTTGGCATTTGCTGGAAAATTCACATTTCTCTGCACGTTAAGAGGAATGGGTGCGACACCCGCCCCCGCATTAACCCATTCTACCCCTCCCCCTCCCCCACCAGCGCCGTCTTCGCCGTCCGCATTGATGTTAACGTTATTACTATGGTTATTAACATTATTGCTGCTGACTCATGTTTCCCGAACTTTTGTCAACCTCTCATTTGTGATAGCTGGTACAACGTAGAATTCCTTCATTTTGTTTTATTTTCTTTTTATTTTTTTTATTTTTTCCTATTTAAAAAAAAGACTGCCTATCAAACTAGCCGCTAAAGGAAGTAATACGGACGGAATGGCGCCGCCTTTGCGACTCTTCAATATTTTTTTCTTCTTCGTTAATGACTTAGATTTCAGGGATATTTGACGGATCTCTCTCCTGCACCTTCCAAGTTTTTTAATAAATTTTTTCTCTGGTCAGATTACCACGAAGAAAATTTCTGAAAAATTTCAGATATGGTGGCGATAAATGCTTTGCTTAATGTTGAATTACTCTACTCCTCTCGGAGGGGGATAAACGAGAGATGAATAAAATAAAATCTTTGTTTTTACGCATTAAAACCTCCTTTTACAACTCATGTCCGCACAATTTGTGATTCGTCAACCCACGAATTAAATTGTGCAGGATAACCCTTCCAATTGACATAATACTGCGTTTTGCTGCCTCCTCCTCCTGTCTAAGATAGTGATGTCATAGGTTTTGTAATTCGGTAGGTATTAATTCTTCTCTGTAGAATGTGCCTTTTATTTCTTCTCCCGCTAAATCTTCTAAGATGTAAACTGTTGGATTTTGCAGAGTGACGAGCTTGATTTTAGAAATTTCTAGAGTGTTTTGAACAGTATACCCTCCTGAAAACTGCGTTCCGGTTTTTCGTCAGCTATACGTACGGTGTCTCCAACGTTCAAGGATGATGTGACGCGATTTGTTGTAGGTAAAGCGTTTTTATACATTCTCGAGAATTGATTTTTAATGTCCGCTTCGCTTCTCATAGCGTGCACCCCCTCGGGTGTGCGCTCCTGCCCCACACTCTTGTGCGGTGAGTTGTTATAACTATTAACTGTCTCGCAGAACATCAATATATTTCAGCGTGTTGTTGTGTGTGAGGTATCTGTATATGCGGGCTTTTAATAGATCTTATCACCCTTTCAGCTATAGAAGCTTTAATTTCCCGCGAATAGATGCTATATAACAATACATTTTACTTTTCGATAATTCTTACATGTCGGTTAATAAATTCCCTACCTTGTCACTGTTCAGGCGAGACAGACCTGAGAAATCTTAGATTCTATAATCGTTTTTAGCGCATTGCACACAGTAAGGCCATCCCTTTTTTTTCAAGGGGAGAATGCGTAAAAACCTCAAAAATTGATCAATGAAAATTAGGAGATATTTATAACCTTCATTGTGTCGAGCCAGTTTCGACATGTCCGCCAAATCCGTGCTGTCTGCTGATCGACGTTTAGTTGATATGATTTTCCTTCTAAGGAAACGTTTGCGCGTGCTCTTGTGCAAGGTATATGAAGATTGACTCTTTAAAAATAACGACGTCCGCTCTAGTCACGTTTTGTCTACCTTCCTCGCTGCTGCATTCACACCGCTGAAACATGATGGTTCACATTGCCATATAAATCCCTAAGCAGACGTAACTGTTCTTGTCATATTTGTACGCGATTTGATATTCGGTCTCTGAGAATATTCGTTCTGAGCTGCAACAATTCAGGTTGACGGTTGCGAAGTCTACTAATAGATAACCGCATCGGTTATGCGTTAAAGCTTTTATATGTCAGAAAACTCCACACCTCTCCGCCAACCGAACAGTTTGCCCAAAGTTTCAGTTTTGACCAATGTCACGATTCTTCATGGGGGGATGCAATCATGCTCTACTGAATTTACCGCGTGAAACACGTTCTGGGTTATGAAGATCACCGATATATTCGAATGCCGTCCGGCGGTGAATGCTATGGGTCACGAATTTATTGTCGCTACAGAAAATCATCAAGTACATTCCTTTACTACCACCCCGCAATATAAAATACAGTGAAAGTTAATTTCTATTATGTTTTGACACAACACAAATTTGCCATATTGCTGCAACCTGCTATGATAATCCGCGCAGGAACAGCGAAAAGGTTTAAGATTTCTCCTTGAAAGGACCAGCTTCCATGTTTAAAGTTCAAGGTGTACTGAGAGGATGCGATGGTGTTGTTATATATTAATGTGAAGGAGAGAAAATGAAGGTTGTAGAGAAAATTAATTTTTTAATAAATAACGTTTTTATTGACATATGTATATATCACAGGGTATATACATGTGTATATTTTTTAGCTGGTGATGGTTATATACAAGCGAGCATTTGTTTTTTTTATTCACAGAGTGAGTGATGAATACTCTGACTATAAAACATATTTTACATTATTTGAAAATTACACACACATATATATATATATATATATATATATATATATATATATATATATATATATATATATATATATATATATATATATATATATATATACACACACACACAAACAAGGCATTTGGGCTGAGTGAGTGACGTGTATGCTCTTACTATGGTACATATTTACATTAATTGAAAAACTGTACATTCTTCTCTCACACGCGTCTACTAAAGCTCAGCCGTCTTTTCTCAGGTGGGAAGAAATCAGCTTTAGTTGAAACAGCTGCTGCCGCTGTTGCTGCTGCTGCTGCTGTTGTTGCTCATCCACCAATTTGCTGTCCACTCCGTCTTTTAGAACAACCTTTTTATCCGGGGTACTGAATCGCCAGAGTAAAGGTTGTACATCGGAAATTCTGGATGTGCTGGGCATAGGTGGAGGGAAGGGCGGCGATGGTGCTCGAGGTAATGTGTCATCATCTTTGCTAACGGCTTCCTTTAACTCGTTCGCTGCAATCTGTTGATGTCCGTAAGCGAAAGATTTAAATGGAGTGAGGTAATATCTCTTGTCCTCTAAAGGACATAGAACTACCTTTCTCTGCTGGGTGTGACACATTATTCCCTGCATCATCTGCAAATTGTGCACTGTAGTGTGCGCAATCTCATTATTTTTTATTACATCCAGGTATTGACCATGACTAATGGTTTTTTGCCTGCAACTTTGGATCCCCTTTAAAGTATTGCACCGACTGTTTTGTGTTTCGTATGAATACACTTTAGGTTTAACACCGATGAATTCTCTGATGAGTTCAGCTCCTGTTTCCACTTTAACAAGTCCGAGTTTTCCCTGGCGCGAACTGTCATACGCTGTGTGAGTTTTTACTCAAATCCAAATGGGGTTTGAGCACATCCTTCAATTCGTGTGTGAGATCGTCCGTTTCCAGGGAGAAGATCAAACTGTCGGTGTCAGTGTACAGAAACTCAACTCTCCCGCCATACAGTTTTTGAAGAACGTCGTAGCGGAACTTGTACATCATGTCCTTTGCCAGATCCAGTATGCTAAATCCAATATACATCGGGGATTCAGCTTTGACAGTCTCCTTGCAGTGATTCACAATGTACCGATATTCTTCCAACCCCTCAAAAGATTTGTACGCATGTTTAGACACATTTCTAAGCAGGGAGGTTTCGTTGGTAGTAACAACAGTCCTGGTGGAATAGTTTAAAGGGTTTTTAATGGTTACACCAAAAAGACCATTCATCAAGATTTTGATAGTGTTCCTCTTGTTGGGGTCCGTTTCTTTCGCTCTCCTCTCTGAATTCTCAGTGATGTATTCCTTCAAATAATATCCCTGCTTGAACTTGTAAACTTTCCTAATCCTCTCCACTTCCAACCCGATTCTTATCAGCGTTTGTAAAAGAGGAAGACAGATCAGATGGTTGCACATTGACAAATGTGTACCCACCAGTTTGACATTCTTCTCAGGCAGCTTCACATTGAATTTTTCCAATAGACTTTTAGTGTATGGGGAGAGGTGTTGGAAAGTCACGTTCATATGGTGCAGGGCCAAAGGGAAGTCATCAGTCTGGAGGGCGACATCGTCTCTAACCTTCTTGGTATCGAGGAGGATGAAGTAACCGTATTCCCCCTGTGAATTGATGCTCGTGATATCGCTGGCAATAAAACTCAAGTTCGGCAGGGGAAAGCTCCGTTACTTCATCCAGAGACATTTTATATCTGCTCATGACTGTGGGATAAAGACTAGTGAAATCAACATATAATATATATGATTGTTTGTCACCCATTTTAGAATTAGGATTTAACTCGGGATTGTTGGCTATGGCGTGTCTTTGGACTAGACTGCAGAAACCGCCTATAATGTTGTTGGAAATCAACTGGTAAGTTTTTCCGTCAGAAATTAGGGGGAGGAGCGTTCGTGAAGAGTGAAGAAATGCATCTAGAGAGAGAGAGGTAGAGGTTAAATAATAGATCGGGTCTAATCCAAATTGCGTGAAAGCGGCATTCCTCCAAGCTGAGTAAACATCGCACAATAATCCCACATCCATAACCAAATATAAAATGGTATAATCAGGCAGGTTAGTACACTTTGCAGCCTTCCACACTTTGCAGACGTGCTCGTATCCTTCATCGGGTATGTTTTCCCCTGTCAGTGAGGAATTGAAATGCACTTTAAGAGGGACACCCTTTTTTCTCAACACGTTGAAACCTAACATAATCATAGGGGTAATACTGTTTATCCGTACTTAAAACCAGTTCTGTGCACTCGTCAGGATATTTGGATAACTTCCGACGTGTGATTTCCAGTGACCCCTTCTGTTTAATATGGCTCGAAGCGAGACTGGATAGCGATCCTCTTATCAGGTTCAAACTATCCATCAATCGGATGTTACCCGTTTTCAGTGCATAAAATGTACCCCCATCACGTTTCAAAATTTCAAAGTTGTGTTTGGCGGACGCTTCTTTCAAGATGAGGGCGGCATCATATGATAAATTATTCACTAAAACGGGCAGGGATCTTTCAACTTCTTTCACATTTAATTTCCTCTCACATAACCCGGCCCAGTCTCTCGAAATTTTATTGAGAAAATAATCGACACACTGTTCACCTACACCTACTCTGTGTACGCAGTATTCGCCGCTTCTGCCATCGATGATGACGTAGCAATAGGCGTACGCTTTCTGCTTCAAAACGATTCTCGGGTTTTCATCTTCTTCTTCCGGCTGTCTGTTGTACACCTCAAAATCTAAGAAGGCGATGTATGAGCTTTTATTCAGCGCTTTCACTTTGGTGAACTGTTTAAACTGGCCAGGTTCAGGGTATAGAATGGTGGTTCGGGTTGAACATCTTTGGTTGTGAGCGTCGTGAATGGCTGGAGTTTTGAAGAGAGTGAGACAATTTTAACACACGCCCGCTGCATGGTCACGCCTACCTGATTTCAAACGGTGGAAAGTATCTACGAAGGTTGGCAAATCCTTGATGAGGGCAACATGTTTCTTCAGCAAAAATATAAAAATAAAATAAAAAATAATTGAGGACGTCAAATGAAAACCCTTTCTTGAGGACGCCAGATGTTCAGGACGCCAGGACGCCAAATGGCACCTTTTCCCCTACTTACTACATAATTTTTTTTTATACATGCATGTTATTCTCGAGAGCAAAAATATAAAAATAAAATTGCATGTTATTTTCTTCAGCAAAAGATAAATATAGATACATCTTTCGGGGTACATGAAGAAGTGTACGCAATACACGAAAGTTTTGTACCTGGTCTTTAATTTTCACCTTTCATGTGGTCGTCTACATATTTGTCATGCAGTTTGGTGACTTATTGCTGATATATATATATATATATATATATATATATATATATATATATATATATATATATATATATATATATATATATATAATGTGTGTGTATATATATATATATATATATATATATATATATATATATATATATATATATATATATATATATATATATATATATATATATATATATATATATATATATATATATATATATATATATATATATATATATATATATATATATATATATATATATATATATATATATATATATATATATATATATATATATATATATATATATATATATATATATATATATATATAAAAGATATATGGAATATAGGAATATAGCTAATATATATATAGTTGGAACCTAGAGCAACTGCATATATTATATATATATATGCATATATATATATATATATATATATATATATATATATATATATATATATATATATATATATATATATATATATATATATATATATATATATACATATAATATATAATATTATATATATATATATATATATATATATATATATATATATATATATATATATATATATATATATATATATATATATATAAAATCTACTGGGGAAGTTATGGAAAACTTTTACCTGATACATCAGGTCATCATCATCATCCAGGTGCCAATATCCTTTAGACTTGTCTTCAATCATGGTAACGCCCTCCACTCCACCCATAGATGGGTATATATATGAGTCAGAAATTTATTTCTGTTCCACATGATTATATATATGATTTATATATTATTCATCATATGTATATATATATGTGTATCTATTCCTCCATGGACGGGTCGGTATAGTTGGGGAAGCACTCACTGACTCAAGCAGTTAACATCCAACAGCAAGTAATTGATGTGCAGTTGTAGGTTCCAAATCTTTAGACGACAGTGGATAACGTTCTGTTTCCACCGGAGAGACCTGTTTTCGATCCAGCATATCAGAAATTTCTTCATATTTTTTTGCACTTGGATTATAAGACTTTGAGTGATTTCTACCCAAAAAGTGCAAATATATCGGGATATATTAAGAGGGCTTTGTATATATATATACAATTATATATATATATATATATATATATATATATATATATATATATATATATATATATATATATATATATATATATATATATATATATATATATATATATATATATATATATATATATATATATATATATATATATATATATATATATATATATATATATATATATACACATATATATATATATATATATATATATATATATATATATATATATATATATATATATATATATATATATATATATATATATATATATATATATATATATATAAATATATATATATATATATATATATATATATATATATATATATATATATATATATATATATATATATATATATATATATATATATATACATACATATATATATATATATGTATATATGTAGTTATATGATGTATAGTAGCAATCTACTGACTGCGTTCGAGTCACCGGCCAATGAAGAATTAGAGGAATTTATTTTTGGTGATAGAAATTCATTTCTCAGTATAATGTGCTTGATTCCACAATAATCTGTAGGTCCTGTTGCTAGGGTAACCAACTGGTTCTGTAGCCACGTAAGGAAAGTCTGATCCTTCTGGCCAGCCCTAGGAGAGCTGTTCAAGCGACAGTGGCCTGTTCTGTTAAACTAAGGTGTTTGATTTTACAGCATGTCAGAATTTCACCCACCAATCTTTCAACCTGATTATACAGGCTTTGGTGACAAGGTACGTCACAAAAGAGTGCGAAGAATTGAGGGAAACAGAGGGCATGTGTATTATATATTTATATATATATATATATATATATATATATATATATATATATATATATATATATATATGTATATATATGTATATGTACATATATATATATATATGTGTATATAGTTCCTCCATGGACGGGTAGTATGTTCTATGTTAGCACTCTACTACTCGCGTTCGAGTCTCCGACAGGTCAATGAAGAATTAGAGGAATTTATTTCTGGTGATAGAAATTCATTTCTCAGTATAATATGGTTCGGATTCCACAATAATCTATAGGTATTGCTAGGTAACCAACTGGTTCTTAGCCACGTAAGGTAATCTAATATCGGGCCATAGGAGAGCTGTTAATAAGCTCAGTGGTCTGGTTAAACCAAGGTGTACTTATGTGTGTGTGTCACCACCAATTTCAACCTGTACACACTGCTGTGGGTTTTATATATATTTATATGCTGTGGAATATATACACACACACACACACACACATATATATATATATATATATATATATATATATATATATATATATATATATATATATATATATATATATATATATATATATATATATATATATATATATATATATATATATATATATATATATATATATATATATATATATATATATATATATATATATATATATATATATATATATATATATATATATATATATATATATATATATATATATATATATATATATATATATATATATATATATATATATATATATATATATATTACTGTCACTTTGTTGTGACTTATTATATTTATAGGTTGCGGATGTTATGTTAAAACTTTGTATTATTCAATTAGTCTGTTTTCCCCTTACCTGGTGGTTTGATTGTTTGGTGATTGACACTAATGACCATTCTGTCTTTTTCATATATTTGTGAGAGAGTAGTGCTGTTACTGTGGCTTGACCGGAGATGCTTTCGGCTGAACGAGTTAGTTGATCCCTGAGATTCATTACTCCTGGTGATTTTTGGACTTGCTGCAAATGCCTGTTTGGATATACTATAAGCCTTGAAGGATTACTCTTCATACTGTTTCACCCTCTGCTCAGTAAATGTCAAGGGCTCTTGCTTAGCCAAGGTACAAGTAATTAATATTTTCCGATTATTGGCCCAGGTCTGATTTTGGATGTCTCGGGTTTTTTTGAGGATTACCCTGGTGTACGTAGGATCGCTGTTGTGAATCCTGTGGATCCTACACACACACACACACACACACACACACACACACACACACATATATATATATATATATATATATATATATATATATATATATATATATATATATAATATATATATATATATCTCTATATATATATATCTCTCTCTCTCTCTCTCTATATATATATATATATATATATATATATATATATATATATATATATATATATATATATATATATATATATATATATATATACTATATCGCCACTTCACACTTGTCTCTGGACTCAGAGCCATATTAATATGGTTGAAGAGATCACGGTTGGAAATCCAGTGTTTCGGAGAAGGAAATGTAAGGCTTAGTGCTTGTTTTGTCTATGGAACGAATGCTCCCTTGTTGAGAATGCGCTCCTTTCCCGGTGGTGGTGATTTTTTTTGTGTTTATAGTTTACGTCCGTTACTTTCGTCGGCAGAAGTTCACGTTAGTCAAGTCTGGGCAGCCATCGAGTCAGGGTCTAGACATTATAGCAGCATGGACTTGTTTAGTAGCAGGTAGCTGTTACCTGTTGTCTTCTGCAGTTTTTGAGGATGAGAACTTCAGCCGACTTATCGAGGATGAGTTGGTGGCTCAACCTTAGTTGCCAGTGGAGAGGGACATTCCTCTGAGACAGCAGTGTGGCTGTTGCATCGACTCTGTCGTGATCATCTGTGTTTTGTGGAGATATTCCTGTTTGCTGCCCACATGGTGGTTTCGATGATTTCACGGCAGTAGTTTGATGGTCGCCCTCGGTAACCTTTGATGCTGGTCTTGACATCCCAAGGTGGATGTTCTTTTTTTTTTTTTTTTTTGAACTGTACGAAGATTGTGATTATTATTATATTGGTATTATTTGATACTTAAGCTTATGATTATTATTGACTGTATATTTGCTGCTTTACTGGTTTTTCATATATTTGTATATTGCTATGGTTAATTGGTTATACCGTGGATTGTCTGATGTTATTATTTAAGCTGCCTGTATTGCTTATTGTTTGATGTAGCTTAAATGTTGTTCTCCTTTATATTATGTTTGTTAGTTTTTGCTGTGATGGTTAAGTTTATTTTAAAGTAACTAATTTTGCTAGAACTATGGTATTTTTTTGACCGACTCGTGGATTATGTATGATGTGTGATTTGATTTATATATTACTTTTTAACAAACTTGACTCATTTGTAAATAGGTACATTACCTAATGTTTACTAGTTTTAAGGTTATTTTGCTGGTTTTATTGTTCCCCTTTCCCTGTTGTTGTCTCGGCTTCTGCCAGTCTTTCCAGTCCATTTGTCTGTAATTGATGATGGAACCTGATAAACCGAGGTTTGGTTCATAACAAAAACGACTGTTAGGTTCGCTTAGTCTGTTTTTGATGGGTTATTCTTACTCTCCATATATCTTTTGTCTGAACCCTCTTCCCTTTTTTGGATACGTGTTTTTGCAATGCTCTCTTTTGAATGGTAAGTGTGTTGTTTTCGTGTAAATATTTACGGGTGATTGATTTTTATTAGTTTATTTATTCTGAGGTTCAGGAATGACTTCTGTCTTGATGTTTTGTATTAATTTTAGGATTTTTTGTAGTGTTTCATTTCCCCCCATGAATTGATTTTTGCACTTTGGATATTATTTGGGAACTATTCCACTAATTGTGGACTTAGGTTGTGGTTGTGAACAGTAATTTTTGTAAGAAGTATTTTTTGGTGACATAAAATATATACATATATATATATATATATATATATATATATATATATATATATATATATATATATATATATATATATATATATATATATATATATATATATATATATATATATATATATATATATATATATATATATATACATATATATATATACAATATATACATATATATATATATATATATATATATATATATATATATATATATATATATATATATATATATATATATATATATATATATATATATATATATATATATATATATATATATATATATATATATATATATATATATATATATATATATATATATATATATATATATATATATATATATATATATATATATATATATATATATATACATATATATATATATATATATATATATATATATATATATATATATATATATATATATATATATATATATATATATATATATATATATATATATATATATATATATATATATATATATATATATATATATATATATATATATATATATATATATATATATATATATATATATATATATATATATATATATATATATATATATATATATATATGTGTGTGTGTGTGTGTGTGTGTGTGTGTGTGTCCCTTCGATTTCTCAGCAGGTCTAAAGGTATGATGTTGCTAAAACCCACAACCTTTTCTTGCCTCCTGCGGATGTTGGTACCTGTATGCAGGTTGAAGTATTGGTGGGCGGCACACCAGGAGGAACCTCCAGTGTTTGTGTGTGTGTGCACGTGCAGGTTTGGGGCTGGTTACTGTACATTGGCTATAAAAAGTGGGCATGTATCTTTTCGGGGGTGGGGTTGATGGAGAAGAACATGCCTATACGCAAATAAATATTTTTGTAGAGGCTCTACAGTTAACTCTGTGGCATGTATTTTGATGTAATTAAAAGTTTGTTTATAATAAAATCATTAGCTTGGTTATAGTATTATGGTGTTTATTATTCGTAAATTTTATCTTTGTCACTTCAAAGGTATTATTATGATCAAAAGAAAAACAAGCGTTCCAGCTATGAAGCCGCTTGTGTGCTCCTGTAATGTAACTGACATGGCCAAGCGTGGGGATTGCATGTTCTCACAGAGAAAAACCGAGAGACAGAAATGACCAGTAAATCAGTAGCACTGTTTGAAATTACGGTTATTTCACATTCAAATGCTCTTGTCTTATCAATCCAATGGAGTCTAAATTTGTAGCCTGCACTCTGGGCTTCGATCACCAAAAGTGCCTCAGCAAAATATCGTGTATTTTGGTATAAGGAAACTGAGTGTATAAGACGACCACCAGAATTTTCATGTAAAATGTTGATTTCAGCTATGCCTGTGTAAGACAACCCCAGTCGTTCTCTAAAGCCCCGTACACAGTATGCACGTGATGCAGTAGTGGTGCTGAATAAAATTACAAGCGGCCATACTGTACTGCAACACGGCTAACTTGTTCTCGCGGGAGAGATGTGGTGAAAATAAATGCCTGTAAATGGCAGATGAGGTTCTCCACAAGAGACGAATAGTGTCAGATTCTCAGTTCTCTTAAATGGCTAGAAAATAATAACATTCCCACTACTCTGCACAATGTGAAAGTCACTAAACAGCCGTGGTACAGGTTTTGTAACCCCACATCGTGTATTTCTATGCATCTTCCTGGTTTATACGTATATTAATGTGGTGCAGAAGATAAGGAATGTATGATAACTGATGGGTTTAAGAAGGGAAGCTGCCTGGTTTGGCACCGAGTGAGATAGCGGTGTAAAAAAAGGCATTTTGGGCGGGAATGGTAGGAGCAAGGGTCAGTGTGTTGAGGATAGTTGAAAGTGTACAGCTTGGGAAGTTGTATTGATTGTGGAATCAATGAAACTCTGGGCAGGGATTAAGAGTACATATGTGTTAGTTTGAAGACTGTATGGGGTAAGATTGAGCCTGGCAAAAGGGAAAGTTCTGATAGAGAATGTGTGTGGGCCAGGATTGAAAGAGAATTAGAGTACAAGAGTTTCTTGAAAAGTTTGAATCTGTGCATTGCAGGTTTTTAGAGCAAATAGGTAAATGAGAAAGAGATGGCATATTGGGAAGGCAGAGCTCTTGGGGTACATGAGATAAGAACCTGTAGAAATATATTCGGAAAGGGAATTCATTAGAAAAAGATTTTCAGGGAAAAATATTTACAAAAAATATACTTTTGAGAGACAAAATTAGCTTCTTACTACCTTTTTTTTTCAAGATAAAGTCAGTCGTCAGTGAGTGACTTTAGGTTTAGGAAGAGGGGAATAAGAGTGGTGAAAAGAGAAATGAGAAACTTAGTGGAAAAAGAAATTGCAAGACAGATTGGAAGGCTGTGCAGGAATACAGGAGGATAGATCAGGTCCTCAGGAGGAAGGTGAGAGAAAGAAAGAGAAGTCTCGTAAGGAAAATTAGAAGAAAGGGAGTAAGGACTTCAGCAGGAAAAATAACTTCTTAAAGAAAGTAAATGCAGATAAGGTCAATGAGCAAATGGATCTCAGAATAAAAATGCAGTTCAATAAAATGTAGAAAGTTGGTCCTTGTCCATTCAAGGAGTTTGGTGGGTGGTGGTGATTGAGCCATCGGCGCTGGAGCTGAACGGACGACCTACCACTCTGACTGATGATGCATCACTGAGCAGACTTTTGAAATCGCTCCGGCCCATCAACATGCTGGTGATGCGGCTTCGTGTTGAAAAAGTGGTTTTTCAACACATCCGTTCAACATTGCGCGCATCATGATGCATAGTGAGTATGGGGTTTTACGAATCATCCTCTTGACCACTGGAATGATGGTGATGGGTTGGAAGGGGTCCACTGAGACTAAGGATAGCTCTTATGCGAAGGCAAGTTTAGACTAATGTTCTGTGCCATTGACATACTGTGCAGTTGGGACATAAAGTGAAAATATAATGGTTCCTTGGTGTTATACTTTAAGTACAGATCAAAGTAAAGCGTACGGAAACTGAAGCATTTATTTGAAATTTGAGTCTCCTACTCAGTCCGACTATGCCATGTATCAGCAAAACGAAAAAATTTCTAATTTTTATCAGTTCTACATTCTCCTTAGGACATCTGTTCAAGAAATAGGTGAACTACAGTAACCTTTCTACTTGCCTTTCTCTTATGTTGCTAGCTGTGTCGTCGGATCTTATGTAAAGCCTGAATATAGTAAGCCTAGCCTACCTTTTTATATGTGTTATCGTCATCTTCCCTCCTCCATTCTCCCTGCTGCTCCGGTATCTCTAAGTCCCTCGTCAGCATATTGGCCAGTGTGCTTACTCTACCAGTGTAGCATAAACATCGATTTTATTTTATTCGTTATAGTGCTTAGAACTGTAGTATCAGCACCATGAGGGCTTTGAGAGAGAGAGAGAGAGAGAGAGAGAGAGAGAGAGAGAGAGAGAGAGAGAGAGAGAGAGAGAGATTTTAATTATGGCAGCCAGAGAGGTTTCCGGTAAAACTGCTTTGGTTCAAATAACCTACTTTGAGTTTTGGACGGTACTTCGTCAACAGTTTTGTATGAATAACAATAATGCTTTATAATACAGTATCTTTATTTAACTGAAAATCACATATCAATTATAAACTGAGAGAGAGAGAGAGAGAGAGAGAGAGAGAGAGAGAGAGAGAGAGAGAGAGAGAGAGAGAGAGAGAGAGAGAGAGAGAGAATGTAAACTAGGCAGAAAAACAGGCTTCTGTATGATAGGTTTTGGGCAGCGTAAAGAGTGAGTAAATTTTGGTGAATCATACCTGACGTTTGATCAACTATGTTTCAAAAATGGCAACTTATATTTTTTTCCTCAATCTGGTGTAATGGCTACCAGTATCGAAACAAATAAAAAAGGATATTATAACTGGAAGTATTTCCAGGACGATACATGCATATTTGTTACATATATGTCTATGTCACATAGGGTACTTAGACCGTACTTCCCATTTAACAAAATATACTGTATATGTCAGAATGACATCTGTTAGGCCTTTTATGTAAAATTATTGTACAAGGCCAGTCTCTCCTGAAAGCATAATAATGCTTCTTTATCATATAGATTTGGATAATGTCAATAACAAGACAGCAGTGGCAATAATGACCACAAAAATTATGTACGTTGAACCACAAAAGAATATCAAAATCAAAAGGAAGAGTGAGTAACCTACTGTGAAATTATCCCCAGCGATGTTTATTATTATTATTATTATTATTATTATTATTATTATTATTATTATTATTATTATTATTATTATTATTATTACTGGCATCTGCATTCTATCACCATTACAGATCAAGAAGACCAGCAGGAAAAACACCTTTTCGAAATCTGCACCTGGAAAATTCCAATAGAGGGTCACCTATCAACAAACACGCCACAAACAGATGAAAGTATAGCATGATGAAAGCAGAACAGAGAAAAACAGAAAACTTCAATGTTCTGTAATTTCACCTGAAAAACTATCCTTTCTTTCAAGATCAACGGGCGAGATATAAAATCCACCATTAAGTTTACAAACAATATCAGTATGAATCAAACTGCCTCGCCTTTACAGTTAACTGCTAGAATGATTCCTTTGACTGCCTTTAACTGAGACAGCAAACTTACAAGAAAATTTGCTATTTGATGACGGGCAGTAATTATTATTATTATTATTATTATTATTATTATTATTATTATTATTATTATTATTATTATTATTATTATTATTATTATTTCGGTAAATGAAACCTATTCACATGGAACAAGCGCACAGGGGCCATTGACTTGAAATTTAAGCTTCTAAAGAATGTTGGTTTCAACCTTCCACTGCAGACCCCACATTGCAGCAGTAAATGATGATGACACAGAGTCAGTGATTTTTCATCGCCTTGGGGGAGACGAGAACCTGCGACTTCTGAGTGGCATCCACGACGCTAACCACTATAGCAGTGGACCAGATGGGACATTTACCAACTTGATGGATAAAATGAAAAATAATTGATTCCAGTAAGCTGTCAACAGCATTAAGATATAAATATACGATTAAAGTCTAAAATCATCTTTTATACCATTGTGTTCTAATAAAAGGAAAAACTATTTTATTCATCATCAGAATGCCTGTATTTAACACTGCAAATACTCAGAATTGTCTTACAATATTGTTTGTTTTTCATTCTTCAGGAGGAACCGAGGATACAACTTCTTTACCTGACAGTAGTATCTTTACTCTCAAGTTCTTCATCTTCACCTGCCATCAGGGACCCAAATGGGTCCAAAAGGTCTCAATTACTTCAGTTAGGATACTTCTTGCTCGTGGTACCTCATCAAGGTCACCAACCTCCTTCAGTAATATCCTATTCCAGCTTCCCCTTGCCACTTGAGACCACTTTGTTGATTCCGGATTCAAAACCGGGCACTTCCTGGACTACAAATTGAATGAAGTTCATCAATTCATCGGTTTTAGAGTTACTGACTCTTTATGAGGAGACTGCATTAGAGAATCCATATGAATGTTAGAGGAGGAAGTATTTTTTAATGGTTTCACTGTCGCTTTATTTTTTATTCATGAAACAATATTTTTTTCATTATAATGTTCTTCTAATATAAATCTCGGAGAATTAATCATATCCGCAGTATACACTGAATAATTATTTTCTGTAACGGGCACGGAAAGCTATTGTTGTAGCAGGATATCAAAATGCATAAAATATAATTCATAGTTCCGTTAGACCACTGAATATATTCTTACCAGAGACGATTCTTTCTGCAGTTAATAGATGTTAAATAAGAAATATTTGCTAGGCTGTATAATATCACTACGCTAATGAAAAATGTGTTTTTTCAGCAATGGATTTTTATTGACACAGTCATATTTTACCACGAATTACTTTTCGACAAATAGGAAAGACGTTAAAAAAATACTTAACCAATTAATCCTACTTAATTAGATGAAATAAAACCTTTGTGTGGTTTATCGTAAATTATTTTTTTCTAATCATTCCATCACGAAATCTTGTTTTTTCTGTCATAATGTAAACTAAATAACTGTATACGAAAATTTCTGTAGACATTGATCACCATAGTATTCAGTACAGAAAAAGCAGCATTTCCTAATTTCGTTTCATTTGATAAGCAAAAAACATTAGCGTCATAAGAATAAAAACATGCTAGTTATTTATACTAGTTATTCAGTATATCTAGTTTTAATGACAAGAAGTCAACTATCAAAATTCCCTGGATACAAATAATTTCGAAGTCTTCCTTCAAGTTCTACAGAATTCGGCTGTAGCAGACTGAGGCCCTTTTAAAATTTTATAACTTCGTGAATTCTTTAGAGACTTGTTTCGGATAAACCTGAGGTACTCATTTCAGTGTGAGAGCAGACAGATGGGAACATCATTGAATGTTCACAAGTTAAGTGATTTATGAGTTAGGAAGTGGTATCGCAGGGCATGTGTAATCAGATACTGAAAATTATGTGAAATACTAATATAGTTTTGTTGTAAATTATTATATTTACAGAGATATCTGAAACCGAATTTTTGGCTATTTTCGACAGTTTGCTTCAATAGGTGTCTAATGATCAGGGGACCATGAGATGCCTTCTTGTCAAATTTAATGAAAATATGATGAAAAACGTGTGATTAAAAACAATAATTAATAGTGAAGGAGAATTTCAACTTTGATCTTAATTGCATATAGAGATTCTTGTAATTTAAAAATACAACACAAAATAGTTATGAAAGCATATATAATGCCTGACTAATTTTCCATCTTCCGAAAAGAACAAATCACAATTTGAGTACAAGAAAATAATTATTCTCAGGAATATGCTTCCATGTGTTAATGCATGTGCGCCAACGAACGGTACTACATATAAATACTTCTATCTTCATTTAATATTCGTCTTTTATTCGCCCATTAGACCCAGTAAAATATTGAAGAATTTCAGAAGATTTAGTTGAATAGAGAAGTAAACTATGATCTTGCCAGGCGCTTTTAACACCTGTATCAAACGGCTCTGAGGCTTAGGCTTACAATAATTCCTTTCAGCTTCTATATAATTCTATTTTGTCTTCTTATCGGTTTTTGTCTATTATAAAAATGTAAACAAAAAAGTTTGATTCTTCGGTAAAGATGCTGCACAAAGAAAGATGCTCAATATAAGTCTTCTATTGATTTCATTTCCTATTTGAAAGGAAAAAATGTCTTATCAAAGAGAAATCATAGATTAAAATAATTGGGCTAATAGCTCTTTTAAGTAGTGGCAGTTTTCCCTAATCAGAGGAACAAGTCAACAATAAATATTTTATTCATCTTCAAATTGCTGAATGCAAGATGAACTTCCTGTGCAGAAATATCTCCCATTACCTCCTTTATTAATACGCCCTAACATTAGCAGCATG
The DNA here is from genome assembly GCF_040412425.1 of Macrobrachium rosenbergii. Taxonomy (NCBI): domain Eukaryota; kingdom Metazoa; phylum Arthropoda; class Malacostraca; order Decapoda; family Palaemonidae; genus Macrobrachium; species Macrobrachium rosenbergii. The sequence goes on along the minus strand of NC_089764.1, from coordinate 582,974 downwards.
ACAGTCTTTCTGAATTGTGCGTTGCTTTTCATTTGCATATCGAAAACATGTGAGACGCCTGGATATTGTCGCTCTAATATTTTGAAACTTTCACTGCCCGATCTCTCTCTCTCTCTCTCTGAATCTGATATATATATATATATATATATATATATATATATATATATATATATATATATATATATATGTGTATGTGTGTGTGTGTGTGTGTGTGTATGTACATACATATATATATATATATATATATATATATATATATATATATATATATATATATATATATATATATATATATATATATATATATAGATAGATAGATAGATAGATAGATAGATAGATAGATAGATAGATAGATAGGGACAGGTTGCCACCTAACATACTAGCTGAATTTTACCCAAATTCTGACCCAAGAATGAGTCAATTGGTAGTATTTCATTCGAACTACCCCTTAAGTGTAAATAAAATGAAACCAATGAACATATGAGCATGTATTTAGAGAAATAAATTTCTGACTCACATCGAGACCAAATCCAGAAAAACCACAGGAATAGGAGTATTTAGGTTCCAACTTCTTTTATGACCTGGCATGGTCAATTAGTAGTACCCTGGCCTCTTATTTGAAAGACCAGGGTTCAGTCCTAGTGAGTCAGAAATGTATTTCTGTGAAACACAAGCTAATGTGTTCATTACTTCCATCATATATATATATATATATATATATATATATATATATATATATATATATATATATATATATATATATATATATATATATATATATATATATATATATATATATATATATATATATATATGTATATATATTTGTCTTCCCGAACTTCTTATAAAATTTGCATTTTGCTCCAGGGATGTTAAGAAAATTCTGGATAATCTTGATAGCTGGTGTGGAGAAAATCCTGATGGTTTCTTCTCTTTGTTTTTTAAAAAAGTTTCTAGCGTGTTGTTTGTCAAGTGTAGTAGATTCTATAGAATTTTATGCCAAAGTAGTATCTTTGCGGATGAGCTCAAGCTTAGCAATACAGTGCCTGTTCCAAAGAGTGGCATATCGGCAGACTGCAGGGACTACAGGCCAAGCTCTGTTCTCCTGTGCTCTTCAAAGTTGCTGAAAAACTTAGTTTTAACCCACTATATAAGTATGCTGAATCTAAAGGAGTGTTATCTGATAGTCAATATGCATATAGGAAGCAGCCCATATCATTTGCCAGGGAACTTGATAAGTGTTTTGAGTGCAGAATAATTCAAATAGATTTTAGTGCTGATTTCGATTTAGTAAATCACAAGCCACTTATTTATAAACTTCAAAATCTTGGAGTGGTTGGATATGTTTTAGGATTACTTCAAGATGTCATAATGATGTGAAGGAAACTACACTTACTATACCTTGTAGCTTATACAGTCTATTCCATTCCTTACTGTTCCTTGCTGTTCTCTTAAAATCTTTCCTGTTGTAATTAATTGTGTTGGTGAGGATGAGGTCCTTAAAGATCTTATACCACAACCCAGTACAAAGTCCTTGTGCGAGTGAAATCATAAGAGCTCTGTCGACTTGACCCCTTTCTACATTCAATTTGTATAGCTACTGTAATATTTGTGTCTTTGGTTAGTAAATATGTTGTTTCACAAATCTTTTCTGTTTTATTCAATTCAAATTCTGTACATACTTCAGCCAAGCTCTCATTCCTTCCATAACCTTCCCTGGTGTGTACACACGCGCACACACACACACACACACATATATATATATATATATATATATATATATATATATATATATATATATATATATATATATATATATATATATATGTATATATATGTATATATATATATATATATATATATATATATATATATATATATATATATATATATATATATATATATATATATATATATATATATATATATATATATATATATATATATATATATATATATATATATATATATATATATATATATATATATATATATATATATATATATATATATATATATATATATATATATATATATATATATATATATATATATATATATATATATATATATATATATATATATACATACATACATACATACATACATTCATACATACATACATACATACATACATATATATATATATATATATATATATATATATATATATATATATATATACTGTATATATATGTATATATATATACTGTATATATATGTATATATTATGTCGTGCGTAATAAGAATCTTGATGGAGGTTGGTTGGTATCAGTTCTAAGTACGAAAACCTGAATTTTACAGTCATATGTACAGAAGAGTCATTGTCACTGTACATTCGTTGTTTCCCAACCAAGTATCAATTCTGATCTCACTGGTGGTGAAGCACTTATCACTTATAATTCCCGTTGGTTGCAAGTTATTCCCTGGGCATAGTGAACTGAATATTAAACGAAAGGTGCTTGCCGAAGATACGAAATAATCCTGATTTTTCTCATATTTATTACTGATCCGAAGGATGCCAAAAAACTCTGTCGCCGTGTAGTGAGACCCAGACGAAATTACGAAGCTAGAACAGATTAAAAGTTAAGGTCTAATGAGAACTATTCGAAAATAAACCGACGACGCAAATAACCCCTTGCTGTCATTTATGCAAAGTCTGAAATGTGGTTCGGTTGCCACAATAAGCTGTAGGTCCCGTTGCTAGGTAACCAGTTGGTTCTTAGCCACGTAAAATAAATCTAATCATTCGGGCCAGCCCTAGGAAAGCTGTTAATCAGCTCAGTGGTCTGGTTAAACTAAGATATGCTTAACTTATTTCTGGAAAAATAGAAACAAAAATAGAATAAAGTGCGCGGCTTTATTGCCGAGAGACCAAACTGGCTTGTTTCGTGCAAGAGAGTGAGCTAAAACATGACGAGTATTCCATAGGGAATGGAAAAACCAATTAAGGATTCTATGTCTTTGTTTTGAGCTAAAGATTTATTTTTATGACTGACTTGAAAGGTAATCACGGCGTTTCCAACCTGTTAAACAAACATAGATATGCCATTTCGTCTTCCTAAGTAATTTTTCACTTTACTAGGGCGACGTACAATAAAGAGTAACTGGTTTATTTATTAATTTATTTATTGATTTATTTTTGCATTACCGGCATAGGAAACCTTTGAGTAGTAAGATAAGAAAAGCATGACCTTTTGATTATTAAATTACGTAGTGCTTATGTTCTAAATCCTAACTGTGGGTAGTTGTGCGGGAAATTCCCCTCAAAATGAATAGTTCTAGGCATATATATATATATATATATATATATATATATATATATATATATATATATATATATATATATATATATATTGTCACGATCAAGTACCTGGTTATTACACAACTAATCTCAAGATTCAAAAATATACTCAGCCAGATACCTGAACTCTCATAACATTAATTGTTACGACTGAGTACTCTAAAGGTACAGTGATCCCTTAAGAAAAACTTATTTATCAATCACTTGAAAAAATCAAACTAAGTTCGTCAGAATATGTGTGAGGTATAAAAATTAAACTAGAAATCTTCTAGAGTAAAAGGCATCACTCCATCAAAAAACTCTAACTGCTTCCTGGTCTTAATTCACTTTAGCAAAACTAAAAGAACAAAACATGTTTATCACTTTGCCTTATGCACACACAATCAATCCTATTCACTGGTGATCAATAAATGAAACACTGTTTTTCTAAAATGTTAAATACAAAAATTTATTTTCAGATTCAAAGTTTATAACTAGAATTCACAATTAATTAGAATTCACAATCTGAAAATTTACTATTAGTTGAAAATAACACAAAACTCAATGAATTCTTGAATTAAATTATGAAACAAAACTAATTCACAAAACTTTTCAGGAATTTAAATTAATCAAGTAAAATTTAAACTATCAAGAATCACTCAAGATTTAAAAAGAAAAACAATAAATGTCAAGTATTGATGTTAAATTACCAAGAAATATTTACAATGCTATGTAAATAAATGTTACATCACAAACATAAAAAAATGAAAATATAAAGAAATTGTAAATAGAAAACACACAAAATACATAAGATTTATCAATTGATTTCACTTGTTCAAAACCTCCTAACTTATCATACCATAACCTCCTAACTTATCATACCATGGTATCAATAAAAATTTCACGTTATACACAACTTGTGAAAACCTCTGTAAATCACTTCTGCTGCAGCTGCGTTTACACAATACACACTTTTTGCCGTTACGAACTGAACTAAATAATTTAAGATCTCAAAAGTTAATGTTAAAAACCACAAAAATTTACGTTAAAAGTAATCTCTTCCTAATTAGGAATGAGAGAGAGATATGGAACCAAATCACTGGTCTCAGAAATCAGAATGAAACAAATTTTTGATTCCAGTAATACGTGAAACAATTACATGATGTCATTAAAGCATTTTGTCGAGATACAAAAGTTCTAGAAGCAGGAGGTGACGTCACTAAAGGTTTTGGTGCAGATACAATGGAGAAGCTTCTAGAAGGAAAGTTACGTCATTAAAACGTTTTGAACGCATCTTACAAAACATGACGTAATTGATCAGGACACGTATTCTTTTCCATTCAAACAATGCATGCAACAACATGAAATCACTCGTCTTGAGCCCGTATGGGGACGAATTGGCGTTTGTTTGCAAATCTGTCATCTAACCCAAAACAAAGCGTTCCTCTTATCTCAACTGATGACAACTGAAACACGTGTTCACATACTACAAGAAAGATATTCGTTCTAAATTACGTTACTATTAAAATTATAACAAAAAGTTACGCTATCAAGTAATCATTAGTACTTTTGAGATCTGATGTCAAACTAAACATGACACTTCAACAACCATTATCAAAACATAACACATGAAAAAGTAAATATGTCAATATTATAGGAGGATATACGTATTACAAGGCAACATCGAAAATATATTATATATATACCAGTACAAATGTCGTTTGATATCCAATCCTCTACCCAGAATGTTAGAGTTTTATTTAACGATGATCCAAAATAGATCAAAACAATGTTTGTCTGTATTTAAGAAAAGCAAAACGGAATCATATTTGTGAACATCGCCCTCTCATTCATTGGAATGTCTATCAAAAATTATAATGGTCACTATTAAAATGCCCAAAACCTACGACAGTTCCATTCAAACACTAGCTAAAATAGATCATCTATAATCACCAATGTAAAAAAAGAACAAGTCAAACTTAATATAAAAGTGGTTTTATCTGTATTACATCACTCAGTAAAACAACAATGAATATTTCTGACCGTTTTTAAATCAGTAATTGACATTGCGAATTGTTGATGAAGAAAGATATATTAAGGTACAGATTACTTATCGTTATATAGCAAAGCAAGGTATAAGTTTTATATCAACATATACAACTGCAAATATCGACATTACCATCATCAACTTGCCCATATATACAAAAGTAAAGAATTAAGAAAATCTCTCTCTCTCTCTCTCTCTCTCTCTCTCTCTCTCTCTCTCTCTCTCTAATTAGAAATGATTTTATAAAAATAGCTTTTAGATGATATAAAAGCATTCTAAAGACTTTAAAAAAAAACAGCTGCCTCTTTTGTCATTAAGGTTCTTGATGAAACTTCGCTGACATCGAAGTTATGTAAAAAATTTATTATTCCATATTCCACCTAATGGATAAGGGGCTTTTTTACTTTCATATGGAGCTTAAGATTTTTATAAGCTTTTAATGTCTTTGAAGTGTGGGACTTTTATTAACCTAAAATGTCAAAGAGTAAAAATGAAAGAAAAAAATAAAGAAAGAAGGCTCAGAATGCACAACACTATTGGCAGCCACAATTTGTGTAGTCCCATTTTTCTCTAACTTCTGATGAGGCTAAACCGAGTAATTAAATGTCTTGATCTATAAAAAAAAAAAGTCTTGATCTATAAAAAAAAAAAACGAAAACCATGAAGAGGAGATTCGCTTTTTTATATACTGGAGCTCTGATTTCTGTTGCATTTAACAGCATTTTAAATTATTTCAGACGTTTTCTTTTTTTTATTTATTTCCTCCTGGCTTGGTTACAATAAACCTAGATTTTTCTATTTCAGCAAATAATAATTTATCTCACTTTTTATGAAGCAGTCGCTATCAAGACAGGGCCTCAGTACCGTAATTCAGGCAATATGAATTATAAGAAAATAATATTCCAGGCGTTATTTTTATCTTTTATAACAGTATTACACATGATCTACATGCATTCAAGATATAACTAGAGTATATATATATATATATATATATATATATATATATATATATATATATATATATATATATATATATATATATATATATATATATATATATACATATACACACACACACATATATATATATATATATATATATATATATATATATATATATATATATATATATATATATATATATATATATATATTTATATATATATATATATATATATATATATATATATATATATATATATATATATATATATATATATATATATATATATATATATATATATATATATATATATATATATATATATATATATATATATATATATATATATATATATATATATATATATATATATATATATATATATATATATAAGGAAAATGCAGTTAAAAGAAGATATATATATATATATATGTATATATATATATATATATATATATATATATATATATATATATATATATATATATATATATATATATATATATATATATATATATATATATATATATATATATTTATATATATATATATATATATATATATATATATATATATATATATATATATATATATATATATATATATATATATATATATATATATATATATACATATATATATATATATATATATATATATATATATATATATATATATATATATATATATATATATATATATATATATATATATATATATATATATATATATATATATATATATATATATATATATATATATATATATATATATATATATATATATATATATATATATATATATATATGGGAAAAAACACATTAAAAGAAGAAGAAGATATATATATATATATATATATATATATATATATATATATATATATATATATATATATATATATATATATATATATATATATATATATATATATATATATATATATATATATATATATATATATATATATATATATATATATATATATATATATATATATATATATATATATGTGTGTGTGTGTGTGTGTGTGTGTGTGTGTGTATTACTACACAGGACACCATTTCCAAGCTAACTTTCCCTCCTAGCTTCGCAGAAGGTAATAACGTCAAATATAAACCTTTATATTTGTGAGAAAAATAACTTATAACAAAAAACTGTTTTATTCTGTTCGAGGAAACAGTCATTTTCATTCATACTGGTGACTGACAGGAAGGCTATGGAAAACATTTGCCCCTTCTTAATCTCAAATTTTTTGCTCCCTAGACACTCCTTAATCTCCTTGTGGGCTAGCACTCGCTAGGCCCGAGTTCGGGTCTCCGACCGGCTAATGAATTAGAGGAATTTATTTCTGTTGATAGAAATTCATTTCTCGTTATAATGTGGTTCGGATTCCACAATAAACTGTAGGTCCCGTGCTAAGTAACCAACTGGTTCTTAGCCACGTAAAATAAGTCTTATCCTTCGGGCCAGCCCTAGGAGAGCTGTTAATCAGCTCAGTGGTCTGGTAAAACTAAGGTATACTTAACTTTTCTTTGGACCTGTGTATTGCCTGAATACCTGTTCCCAGGAATGAAGCTGTTTGGAGACAAATCACTGCCATAAGCTAAGATGAGCCAGTGGAGAAGATTAACTGGAAGAGAAAGCTCAGGGGCCCTTAGTAACTGACCACATGGCCCTCACCCTACCATAATAGTGGTGTGCGAAGTTAATCCTCTGGAGTCATATAAGGGCCAACAACAACCCACAAGAAGTCAGAACTTAGAGAGGCATCTTGGCTGCAATACCCGAAAGCAGCTTCCCCTTGACCCCCACTCCTTCTGGGCCATATTTCCAACATGTGGCTTTCTTGCTCAAGTCCAAGTTTTCCTACCAGTGAATGCCCCCCTTAATTCCTCCTCAATTCTTATCAACGGTGACAACAACTCTCCAACATAGGTAACACACCCTGATCAAGGGTATTTCTTAACCAGTCATGAACTTAATACTTTTTTACTGAATTTTCTGTTTCATTTACGAAGTGCAAAATTCCCATGCTAGACCTGACCTCATTATTTCAGTGCATTAAGTTTCTTGTAGGTGTTTCAGTGTCATAAATCGAGATACCTTTGCACCTTCCGTGCACTTCTCCGCTTTTCCTTTGATTATGCTGTTTCTTTCTGTCCTGTAACTTGTGCATTCTACATTGCAGATGGAGACACTTGCTGTGGAATCTTCCCTTCAATTGTGCCCTGCTTGCCGTAGTCCAAACCATGGCCATTTAAGACTAAAGGCCACTGAAATGGATTTCTTCGACATTCGTCAATTATTATTTGTTAACGTAATTTAGTTATTTAGCAGGACCTTGTTTCCCTGCCTCAGATAATCCCCGTTCTAATGATTTTGTTGTTAATGTAAATATAAGTGAATTTAAAGTAACCCTAAGTATTTATCTACAAGTTTTTCCTACTGAGTTAAAGATTTCAGATCAATTTCTTTTTTGTTATGGTTGCCTACTCCCTAAGTAGCAGTCAGATATAATAGATTTTCCCACGGTAAGTGAAGTATTCTCTTTGAAAATGCATAAGGGTAATTTCTGTGCTTAGAATCAAATCTCCCCACACGCAAAACCATAATAGTAGCGACCAAATTGCCAAATCTTGCAGCCTGCAAATGTTGCAAGAGTCCTTGCTCCCTTGAAAATTGCAGCTATCAGCTACTAGCCACGCTAAAACTGCATGCAACACAAAAAATGATCCTTAGCATAAAATCCTAAGCACACAATCAAACGAAGTTCCACAGTGTAAGTACAGTGTTACTTTTTTTTTTTTTTAGATTAGTGCAATCAAAATCGTGACTGTAAAATTTGTTAGGGAACAGATAGACCATGTGCATGTTCTACGAATAGTTCACAGTAAGGAGAGAGTGTTATTCTACCTAAACATAAGCTTTGTTGCTAATGCATGTTAGCTTGCATGAGTCAGTATTAGGCTAGCTAGGCAGTGAAGTGTTTAACATAGTGATACCCAAGGAAATAGTGCAGTATTTCCTTCCCAGCTTTAGCTAGGCAACACAGTAAATTGGACATTGAATTCCAGCCTGCCAGCAATTTCGTCAGCTGGTCCCTCTCTCTCTCGATCGTAGTAGAAAACACGCTAGAACTTTAATTAACATTTCTCACTTTCCAAAACCGTGCTTGGAAAATTTAGTCATTACGAGATTCATTTAACTTTCCTACGCAAAAAAAAAAATTCACTTACAAAGCTGTTCTCTAAGCATTTACATAGATCCACATGAACAAGCAAATTTTTGCTCGTGTATCTCAGAGCAGCTGTAAGAAGGGAAAACACTCCCATAATTGTTTGTCCATTTCATAAGATCATGCACAACCCTTTTTTTGTTCAGACCGTCACGTGGTTTCGCATGTGCCAATCCCACCAAAACAATCAATCTTGCCTGACTCAGTACACGCATACCTCATGGTCACGTGATAGGCATGTCGACATAGAGTAAACTTAATTTCTTCACACACATGATCTAGGCAAAATAATGCCTTGTGCATGGTAGATTTAGGATTTGTAATTGCTGCCTTTTCTGAAGCATTTTAATTATTCCTCTACGATGAGCCTGCTTAATCATTCTTACATGCATATATTTGTATATACCCCTAAGTTACTGTTTTCTATTTGCCTAGAGCAACCCAATTGTATAACCAACATAAATCTTAACCTACAGCACCAGTACCAAGTGCCTCCCATCAAACCCAAGAGCCCTTTTCCTTTAAAGTTTATGCTACCCATTTTAATAATTCAGTGTTACGAAACCCAGTTGAGACTCTTTGACTTATCTTGTATCGAGGGCTCCCTATCAATCCTTTACAAATGAAGAACAACCCGCACCCAGTGTGCAGCAACCCAAAATTACGTTCCCGCGAACAAACCCTATGTCCTCTGGGACAAATCAAACTCCATGTTCTCTGAATGAGAACCTCAACGTTCTCTGGGACACCTTAACTTCGTGCTGTAGCTTGTCTCTCCTGTGCTTGAATAAAACCAAAATTACATTCTTCTGAACAAATCAAACACCACATTCTCTGAACGTGAACCCCAGCATTCTCTGGAACTCCTTGACTTCGCGCTAAAGCCAGTCTCGCCCATGTGCAAATAAAGCCCAAATTACATGAATCCTAACAAATCAAACCCCACATTCTCTGAACGAGAGCCTACATTCTATGGAACACATTTGACTTCACACTATAGCCGGTCTCGTCCATGCGTGAACAAACCAAAACCCCGTTCTATCTGAAAAACTCTATCAATATTGGAACAACCTAAAACTTGCACAACTAGCCGGCCTCATCCAGGTGCAAGCACCAAGCCATTCCCTGAATGAACCAGAACCCTCATGCTCAAGTCTCAGGAATGCGCCTTGCACTACAAAGTGCCAAGCTCAAATTCTCTTGAACAAACTGGGAATCATTCCCTCAAACAAACCAGAACCCTCACACTTGATTCCCAGGAACGAGCCTTGCACTACACAGTGCCACACACAAATTCTCTTGAATGAATCAGGAATCATTCTCTTGAACGAATAAGAATCCCTGCCTGATTCCCAGGAACAAACCTGCACCAAGAGTGCCACAACCCATTCTATGGAATGGCCTCACTGCTCCTTGCACTTGAAAACCCCCTCCCCCTTTTTTTCTTTTGTTTAACTCCAGCACCATTTAGGCCTAAAACTTCAAAACGTTCTTGTGCATTGGAAAGGGGATAGGGCTGGCGAAAGACAGGAGAAGGAGAAGGAGAGACAGGGTAAGGAGAAGGAGAGAAAGGAGAAAGAAATGGAGAACAGTAAGCAAAGGATCCATGAGCTGGATCTCACTCTAATCGCTGCCAACTCGACTCCACCCCACCTCCTCACCCACCTATTCTTAGCCATGCCAACACATTTGTACCCAAATAGAACGACTCGGAGCCCGAGGTCTGGCTCAACCAAGTAGAAGAGGTCCTAGCCTGTTATAAGCTCACTCCAGCAGAAGTTTCCTTGCTCCTGGGGAAGCACCGGTGTAAAGGGTATAGTTGCTTTTTGCTTCCTCCCTCAGGCAGACTAAGGGAAGCTCAACAAAGTCTGTAAGAACATAACTAAGGCTTACGAGATAACCCCTGAATGCTGGAGACAATGTTGGTGAGGCCAGCCAAAGGAAGCAGTCCAAACCTGGCCCGAGTGGGCATACCTTAAGGGCAGAGCCCTAGGAAGGGGGCTGGATTCCCTGAGCACCTCAACCCCCGAGGACATCCTTGAGCACTTTAAGTTTGAGGACTTCTTATACTATGGCCCCTCTGCTCTCGCTACCTACATTTGTGAGAAGGTCCCAAAGGCACTCACTGAGTGCTGTTGCTTAGCAGACAGCTGGGACACAAACCACTACCTCGCTAGTTCTTTTGGATGAAAAATTTGCCCACCTTCTCACACCTCCTCTCAGTCCAAACTATATAAGGCCACAGTAAAAGGGCTGGACACCTCACAGAACAGTGCCATCTGAGGGCCCAGGTTTTGCCTAAGGGGCCCCCCCCTAAGAACCCCAATGGGAACACAACTAAATGAGCCACATCTGGCCCTGGGGTACCCAACAACAATCCTGCTCCCTCCTTGGGGCAGTGCCACTAAGAGATTACAGCCATAACTACTGCACTGCTTGCAGAGTTTATGGCTACTCAGCTCTCTGGGCAAACTGCCCTGATAAAACAAATATACCCACCATTACTTTGGCAGTTATGAATCCTTCATCTTTAGGCCCTCCAGCCAAGGGTCCTATATATGTGGCACCTCCTTGAGGTAACTACTCCGCACACAGGGTCAAGGCATTTGGTTAATCTGGTATGCAACTCTCCCTGATAAGAGAAGATAAGGTTCCTCATGGGGCCACCATTGACTGGCATCAATTTGTCAACATTGAAGGCATAAACAATATGAAGATGATTCTCCCCACAGTCAAATTGAGGGTCACAAGACCTCACAGATCTAGAATCTGCCCTCTTTCAGAAGACACTTACCTTCCTGGAGCCTAGACCTCGTCCTGGGTCAGGATTTCCGGTCCCCTCTTAATTTACAAAAATCAAGGAGTCCTAACCCCTCCAAAACTCAATCAAGCAACAAGAGTCCTGGACCTGCCTTAAACCCGCTGCCAGTGCCAGGCTCTGACCATCTCAAAGTCGAGCCCTGACAAATCTAACTCCTGTGCTAGGCCCTGCCCTAATGCCAGTGCCAGAGCACACCACAGATCTCCTTTCTGAAGGTTCCAATTTTGCCTTAAGCCCACTGCCAGGGCCACTTGCATGCCTGAGTAGTGCCAAGCTCTGTCTGGCTTGAGTGATGAGCCATTATCCAATTCAGATCTAGTACCAGTCCCTGCCCTAGTGCCAGTACCAAGGGAGATCCCAAACCTGACTCAAAATCTCTGCCGGTGCCACTTGTGTGTCCTGGACAGTACCACTTCCGTCCATCATGGATGTTGACGAAATTCCCCAATTAATTCCTGTGCCTGGACATGCCTTAGTACCAATGCCAAAGCACACCATAGAGTTTCCTCCTAGGGATCCCAGTTCGATTCTCCTCTCTTCCCCCAGCTTGGCACAGCTACCAGTGCTGTTATGAGAGCCGACTCACAGTGTACTCGGGTCCCCTCCAGATTCCCCTTACCGCAACCCGTGCCTGAGCTGGTCATGGTGACCTGTGAGCCTCTCACGCCCACCTCGACCTCTTCTTCTCTTTCCCAGTCCTCCGCAGACGTGATCATGAGTAAGGATTCTGCCATATCTCAACTGGCCGATGAGCTCAAGGAATTGTGACAACTCTTGGTAGGGCTTGTAAAGAATACCGCTGCTTTGCTGTCAAAGAAGTCGGGACAGGTGACACTTCAGCGTCTTCTTTGTACCCGGTTCCCTGGGCCCCCTATGATGTCAAAACACGGACCTCAAAGAGGTCCACAAAGAAAGGTCACAGGCATAGACAACTCCAGGTAGCCTAAAGAGAGCCGCTGAGTTCCCCTGGCACTAGCCAATTTGGCACTGTGCCTCACCTTATCTTACGAAGGATTCTGGCACATTTAAACCAGAGTAGGGTGCCAGGTTTCTTCCCATATTACTACTTATAACTTTGTAATTTAATTTCTCCTTGTAATATTTTCTTTTACCACTTTGATAATTTTTTTCTTTCCAATCTCTTAATTTAATATTTTCTTGGCAACCTTGCCCATTCAGAAATCCCTTTGTAAAGTCTTATAACGACTCCTCACTTTTGCTTTGCTTCCCATTCTGCTAATGCAGAATGCAAGTTTGCCAGATCTTTTAACACTGTAAATCCTTTGATGTTCCTTCCATGCCACCAAGGGCATGGTAAATTTTAAATTGTATATAGCAGAGCCTCTAGACCCTTACCACAAGAGTGCCATGCCTGGCACTGTGCCATTAACATAGATATTAGTAGATGTCTCTGTTGGAGGAGTTGCACTCTCTGATTACCTTATTTTGGCATCAGTGCCATGGTTGCAAGACCAACCTGGCACTCCCATTGACGAACCTGTCCCTTTCAAGAGGCTAAGGAATAAGATCCTGGCATACTAATCATAATTTCTCACCATTCTTATCTAATCATAACCCCTTAAGTATCTCACAACTTTCAGAAACCAGAGCTAACAACTAAAAGTAGCTCCTTTAACTCTATCCTTTCCATGTACTTAAATCAGTGCCACTAGGCACTCACGACTTTAATGCCATGTCTGGTACAAATCCATCATATCCAAGTACCATGGCATCACCTAACATTAGCCCACGAGTACAGTGCTTTGTTATAATGCCTCATCAAGGCACACTAACTGCATGGCTTTGACTACACAAAGGTAATCTTACATTTTTTAAGTGCATGACTAACCTTAAAATTACTTCAGTGATAATTCTACAAAACTGTTTTACGTTGTTACTTTGATTCATATAATTAGGAAATACCTTACTTAGAATTTCTGACAATTCCTGCCTTAAAGTAACAACGGCTTATAACTTAATGCATTTTATTACTAGCAGCACCTCATTTTGTGTTAACATAAACTCTGAAATTGATATAAAATCATTTGCAATAACTTTATTTTGCAGAAACCCTTATTTTAAGATAATGAGTGTAATCAAGGGAAATTAAAGGAACGATAAAGCATAGTCAGTCAAGATAACTTATTTGTAAACATTCGAACCCAATTAAAGGTGCGACATGTCAACTAAGGGGGGAGTTACTACTAAGGGACACCCTTCACAAGCTAACTCTCCCACCTACCTTCACAGAAAGAAATAATATCAAATATAAACCTTTATACTTGTAAGAAAAATAAAGTAAAACAAAAAAAAAACTGTTTTATTCTGTTCGAAGAAACACAGTCATTTTCATTCATATTGCTGAATGAAAGAAAGGTTATGGAAAACATTTGCCCCTTCTCAGTCTCAAACTTATTACTCCCTAGACACTCCTTAATCTCCTTTTCTTTGGACCCGTGACTACCTGAATACCTGTTTCCAGGAACGATGCCGTTTGTTCACAAATCCCTTCCTTAGGCTAAGATGACACGGTGGGGAAGATTAACTCGAAGAGAAAGTTCAGGGGCCCTTAGCAACTAACCACACAGCCCTACCATAATAGTGGTGACAGGGTCAAAGAAAGCGTGGGAAGTTAATCCTCTGAAGTCATATGAGGGCCAACAACAGCCCAGGAAAAGTCAGACCTTAGAGAGGCAGCTTCCCCTTGATCCCCACTCCTTCTGGGCCATATTCTCGACACTTGGCTTTCTTGCTCAAGCTCAAATTTTCCTACCAATGAATGCCTCCCTTAATTCTTCCTCCATTCTTATCTATGGCAACGACAACTGTCCAACAAAGGTAACGTACATGATCAGAGGTATTTCTTAACCAGTCACAAACTTATTATTCTTTTGCTGTATTTTCTGTTTCATTTTTGAAGTGCAAAACTTCCATGTTAGACCTGATCTCATTATTTTAGTGCATTATTATACTCATAAGTGTTTCAGTGTCATAAATCGAGATATCTTTGCACCTTCCGTGCACTTCTCCACTTTTCCTTTGATTACCTTGTTTCTCTCCATCATGTAAACTTGTGCATTCTCCAGTGGAGACAGAGACGCTTGCTGTGCAATCTTCCCTTTGATTGTGCCCTGTTTGCCGTGGTCCCAACCATGGTTATTTAACTCTACAGTGTCAATGAAGTTAATTTCTTCTACATTCTACAATTATTATTTGTTAACGTAATTTAATTATTTAGCAGGACATTGTTTCCCTGCCTCAGTTCTTCTGATTTTGTTGTTAATATAAATATAAGTGAGTTTAAAATGAACCTAAGTGTTTATCTACAACTTTTCCCTATTACCATCCTTCAGCTCAATTTCTTTTCTGTTATGGTTGCCTGCTCCCAAAGTAGCAGTCAGATATAATAGATTTTCCCATGGTAAGTGAAGTACTCTCGAAGAAAAGGTATAAAGGTCATTTCCTTGCATACATACATATATACATATATTATATATATATATATATATATATATATATATATATATATATATATATATATATATATATATATATATATATATATATATATATATATATATATATATATGATAAATGCATATCCCTTCTATTCAAATGTACCATTAAAATTCTTAAAAGTATACAAAAAGCTGAAAAACAATGACGAAATTTTTTTTTCGAAAGCTGGTAAGTCTAATGCAATCGTTATTCCAAATAAGCAAGATTACAAGGAAAAACTATAATTACTGCTGAGTGATGTTAATACCTACGAACTACTGACCTCAAATCCATCGGAACGTGTGCTTCTCATTTTAATAAGGTCAAACGTATCTTAAAAAAATCTCTAACTTTTCCTTACTTGTATGGACTGATTAGGATTCTTTCATCTTTGGTAGGAAGTATTTCGAATCCTAATATTAAAAATAACGTAGAGGTGACAGAAAACCTCAATAGCAGAACTATTAATTTTAAGTCCAAAATGATTAGCTTTGATGTTAAATCTCTGTTTACAAATGTACCTATAAATGATTTACTGGAATATTTATCTGAATTTTTAGATAATTATGAGTTTCCCTTGCCCACTCATAACATTTCAGAACTGATTAAACTTTGCATTTGTGGTTCGGTTTTTATTTTTGATGAAAAATTTTATACGGAAAAATTTGGTATGGCAATGGGAAATCCTCTTTCTCCTGTTTTAAGTAATTTATATATAGAACTGTTTGAAACTAGATTTTTACCTAATATTTTAACATATGGTGTCCTGTGGTTTAGATATATAGGTGATAATTTTTGCATATGACCTGTAACCGAAAACGTGAAAACATTTCTTTACAAACTGAACAATTTGGTACCTTCTAATAATTTTACTTATGTAGAAGAACATGATGGTTGTCTCCCAATTTTAGATGTAAATGTTCACCGTACTTTAAATGGCTTTAAATACTCAGTTTATAGGAAACCCAAGAATATAAATTCATACATCTACTATTATTCTAATCATGGCAGTCAAGTAAAGAAGGCTACCTTTTCTTCCATGTTTTTAAGAGCGTTACGTATCTGCAGCCCTGAATTTCTTCAAGAAGAGTTTGAAAATATTTTTTAGCATATCAGAAAAATTAAAATACCCCAAATACTTTGTTGCAGAAAGCACAAAAAACATTTTATTCAGTAACTACCAGAGTGGCTGTTAACAATCAAATTCTTCTTATTTTACCATATACGTAGTCACCTCCTACGCAGGGTTCCAAGCTTTTGCAAGAATTTTAATACTAATGTTGTTTTTAAATTTTCGAATACCTTGAAAAACATATTAATTAGGAATTCTCTCAGGGTTTCTCAGGGCTGCATTTACATTTTTTTTTACATGAATTGCGGGTGTTTATATATAGGAAAATCTGGCAAGGGACTGGGAACAAGAATCAAACAACACAGATATAGTGTGAGAACGGGACAAATGTCGAACGCTTTATTTTCACACATAAATCATTTTAATCATATGATTCACTAGGAGAGGACAAAAGTTGTTTTATATTGTAACAATATAACTCGTAGAAATGTTATTGAATCTACTTTGATTAAATATCACGGTGACTTATTGAATTTAGTATGTACAAACTAAAAGCATTTGCTGTTAAAGAGGTTTTTCAGATTGTTTCTTTTTAATCACCTGTCGAGCGGCGTCTGTACCTGCTGTACTGCTTTTAACAGAATTTTGAATATTTGTGTCGCCATTTTTTCACCTTTGTTAGATAATCTCGGTGTTTTTAGCATGGTACCTCGAAAATGTGTTGGAAATAACACGAAAGTGCTTGGTACTCCTTTCTTTTATTTTTCCTGTGTCCTTAGCTGAATATATTATCACGCGCTATTTAGTGACATATAAGCGCACACACACACACACACACACACACACACACACACACACACACACACACACACACACACATATATATATATATATATATATATATATATATATATATATATATGAGAGAGAGAGAGAGAGAGAGGGGAGCAGTGCACGAATCAAAAGACAAAAAAACTAGAGATAAAAATAAAACTCTGTAAGTTATGAATTAACAGAACTTTCTAACTGAAGTTCTCGCCTAATATTCATCCCTTTTTTCTTAAGATTCGTCCCATAAATCTGGAATGGTAAAAACTCCATATCCCTGAAGATTTATGAAGCTTATGACTTTTATTACCAGAACAAACTTTTTCTACTTTTTTTCTAAAGTCTAAGTTATGTTGGAGATGGAAAGGCTTAGGAAACAGAACGTCGCAACGGGAGCGTTGCCCACCATCGCAAGGATCTATTGTATGGCTAACTCCGTTTACCAGTAGTAACAAATGTAAGTAAAAGCTGTGCAAACAAGGCAATAGGCAATGAACAACCCAGTAATAGGAAACGTAACCAGGAAATAAAATGTCGATTATGCGATAACTTTATCATCCTTTTCATAAAAACAGTAAATTAATTTAAGAGAAAATAGATCTCAAATCATAGAACTGCTATGATTGTCTGAGAAAGAATTTAAACACGATAGAAATATATTTTTACACGTATACTATATCGAATGAAACGCTCAGCATTATTGGCTCGTAGGCCTAATGTAATACAGTTTTGCTTAGAAATCCTATTCGGAATGAAAGCGTAATTATTGTAGTACTTGAATATGTACTGTACGTACATGCATAATTATACTCTTATTATTGTTTTTTATGAAGTAAAATAACAAAGACATACACATATTTTAACAAGTGGAGTTTGATGAGTTGAAAGAGGAATTTAATTAAACAGTCAGATGTAAGAGCTGGGACAGTTATCACTATAAAAGCCTTATAATTCAAACTAAATGTGGTGCCGGGAAAAATCCGTACGAAAAAACACATAATTAAGAACATAATATGATACCTCTCAAGTATGATCAGAGATCACTGCCGTTCTATTAACGAATTGTCATTATTCGTTCTCACGGTAGGAAGAGTATGAGAGAAAGTGATGGTTTAACAGCGCTGCACAAGATAAAACGGGAAGAGCTACGGACGTCTGAAAATTCCTAGGAAGAGCTGAGAATACTTTGCTAAGTCAACCGAGGATTTGATATTCAGCAACACTACATTAGAGGCAGATGTAGCCGCGTCGGTTTCAACACAATTAGAAAAAGCAAGGAAAACCATAAGTAGGGATTCGGATAACTAACAGATCCTTTTGAAAGTCGCTATCAAAGGGGTTTGAAACATTAAGAGGAATGTGATGAAAAAGCTGATGGCCAGAAAGTTAGAGATGAAACTTTTATTTTAAATATCCCTCACATCTGAATTACCC
>NC_089764.1:541313-556313 GCF_040412425.1 Macrobrachium rosenbergii | reverse complement strand
TTGAGTCCTCACCCCTTTTGGCAACGTTCAGTTATCAGCTAAGAGCTGCATGCGAGACAAGAAACGAGCCTTCTTAATTAGCGTAAATTCCCCTATAAGCTCACAAGTGATTCATTTCCACAGTAAGTATTGTGTTATTATGTTTATTTTTTGTTAGGCACGAACAAAATCGTGGCTGAAATAGAGTTGGGAATTGTCAGAACATGTTCATTTATCCTGTTCATAAAGAGAGTTATTAACCTTTACACAAGATTTTGTGCTATCGCATGTTTGCTGCATATTTTAAAACTAGGAAGGCAGGAAGCAACACTCAGTGAAGAGTTAATAAAAGGAATAGTGCCCTTATTCCTTTGTCAAAATGATAAGGACAATTTGAATGACCCAAAATACTAGCTAGGCACACATTACAGCCACGTGGGCCTAACCCAGTACAGCCATTTTCGTATCGCTGGAGATAGAATATTTTTTTTATTTTATTTTCTCTCTCTCTCTCTCTCTCTCTCTCTCTCTCTCTCTCTCTCTCTCTCCTGTAGGAGTTAGGAATTCACTAGGCAAAGATATTATTCTTCCTTACTGAATAAATCTCATAAATCCTTAAAAATTTCTTCAGGCCATGCGAGCAGAAAATCGTGGTTATTACTCGCATTTGTTTAAATTCCTGCTATAAAAATAACGCACATGGTAAATTCCTTTCCATTCAATTTTTTCCAGCAAAAAAAACGTGAAAAAATAGGAAACATCCATTCATTCATTCCCCCAGAAGAGGGGAAAATCTTCCAAAATTTATTGGTCATCTCATTAAAATTTGAGCAAAGCTTCTCTCGGCCAGGTGTCAGCTAAGCCGAGACTGTGTTGTATTTGTTCGCTGCATTTGTTGGTTGTTTCTCTTCACGCGCACATGCTGAACTGTCCCGTCCATGGGATCGTTAAGGTAAACAAAATTAGGTCTCCAGAATAAAGTAAATATTTCCTTTTTTCCCTTAAGCAAGTGAGATATCGTTGGCAGAAAATTTGCCTATGCATGGTAAACTAAGAATTTTTTTTTGTTCACTCGTCATATTCTACCGAGTTTTAATTTCACTCTTTTGAAGTAAGCACATTCTTTTCTAGTCGCATTGTATGCATATTTTTTTTCTGTCTTTGCCGAGGAGCCAGCTA
The DNA here is from genome assembly GCF_040412425.1 of Macrobrachium rosenbergii. Lineage (NCBI taxonomy): Eukaryota > Metazoa > Arthropoda > Malacostraca > Decapoda > Palaemonidae > Macrobrachium > Macrobrachium rosenbergii. Next base: position 555,155 of record NC_089764.1, on the reverse strand, counting down.
CTGTTCCTATTTGCCCAGAGCAATGCAATTTTATAATATCGGCTGAACCACCAGCATAATCATTCATTCACACATTTAATTGCAAATATTTCGAAGCTACCGCCTCCCATTTGCCCAGCGCAGTTTTATAATATTTGTTGCTACCGCCAGCATGGGCATTCCTTTAGGCACTGTAACTATTTATGTGAGCAAGTAAAAATTCAAAAGCATATTAAGTGGTATCCAATTCTACGTAAACCTGTTATTTTAATTCTGCCAGCTCTGACAGTTCTCTGCAAATCATTATTTAAAGCTTACGTTAAACTTTGTGCTAAAAATCCAAGTCCATTTCGAGACTTTATATTCGTGTATTTCACACACATCCAAGTCCTTATGGGACTGGTTATTCTAGTTCATTAGAATAACTTTGATTCTTACGAGACCCCAAATCGCTCATTTAGCACAAACCCTAAGTTCTCAGGAACCCAATTAACCACGTTCAACATGCACAAACCCTCATTTCCCAGAACGCCTTATTTTCATGCTATAGCTAGCCAAGTCCGTGATTACATAAAATCCGAGTTACGTCTTTCGAGACACATTAAAAATTCGTTCATCATGAACAAACTAAGCCTTATTCAGACAGATTAAAATTCGTTCATCACAAACAAACTAAGTCTTATTCAGACATTAAAATTTGTTCATCACAAACAAACTAAGTCTTATTCAGACATATTAAAATTTGTTCATCAAGAACAAACTAAGTCTTATTCAGATATGTTAAAATTTGTTCATCACAAACAAGCTAAGTTTTATTCAGACATATTAAAATTTGTTCATCAAGAACAAACTAAGTCTTATCCAGACATTTAAATTTGCTTATCAAACAAAACTAAGTCTTATTCAAACATATTAAACCAGTTCATCACAAACAAACTTAAGTCTTTTAGACAAACATTATTAAATTCGTTCATCCGAACAAACTAAGTCTTATTCAGACATAAAAAGGATTCAAGGTTCATGTCTGCTGAACAGGACATGGGATTGTCTTACAAGCCCATACTGATTGGGTCCACCAGTTCATAGACGATGCCAAGGTGTGAAGTAGAGGCAGAAAGAATAGCCTGGGAGATTATCTAAAGAGGTCAAAGACCCAGAAGGAGAATTATTATCTAGAGATGAAAGAATAGACATCCAGAGCCCAACAAAAAGAGGGCTCATCAACTTGCGATGACGGCTCAGGTCTGCTGGAAAGGACAATGGCATTGTCAGGCTCCCTCAAGAAAATGGGGACGAAGCCAAGCCTGAAGCCTGGCTCGACCATATTGAAAAGTTCCTGACGACCTATCAGCCCTCTACTGACAAGGTGTCTCTGCTCCTGGGACGAAACCTTGAAGGAAAGGTGCCATTGCCCTTAATGCTCTCCCTCCTGAGGGTCAAGGAAATCTTGCCCTTGTCTGCCAAGCCATTATAAAAGCTTTTGAAATAATCCCGACCATTGGAGGAAAAAGTGGAGAAATATGCCCAAAGAATCAGACCAAACCTGGTTTGAGTGGATCTTCAAAAAGACCCAGGCCTTAAAACGATGGCTAGAATCTCTCAAAGCCACGAGTGTGGAGGGCATCCTCGAACTCTTCCAGCTTGAGGACTTCTCATTTTATGTCTTGACAGCTCTCGCCACCCATCTATGCGACAAGGCGCCTAAGACGGTGGTCGACTGCTGTCACTGGGCTGACACCTGGGACACCAATCATCCTCATCTTAGTTCCCATGGAAGAAAATTATATCCCTCTTCACCTGCCTCACCCAACTCTCATTACCCCCTCGAACATGGGCAAGCCCCAAAGAAACCAGTGTGTGGGTATTGCAAGAGAACAGGGCACCCCACTGAACAGTGCTGTTTCGAGGTTGAGGCTCATCCAGAAAATCCTTCTAAGTCCTCAGATGAGATAATGCCCCAACGAGGCCCATCTGGCTCTTGGACAAAAAGTAAAGGGCTTGCTCCCTCCAATGGGGCTGTGCCAAGAAAAGATTTTAGCAGGAGTTATTGCCCCACTTGCAAAGTTTATGGGCACTCTCCCCAATGGGCAAAATGCCCTAATAAATCAAGTACACCAGCCATTACTTTGGCAGTTAAAAATTCTGTCTTTGGGCCCTCCAGCCAAAGTTCCCATATATGTGGCACCTCCTCGAGGTAGCTACCCTTCATGCCAGGTCAAGTCATTTAATGACTCTACTGCACAAATTTCCCTCATAAGGAAGGACAAGGTCCCCTATGGAGCTAACATTAACAGACGTAAACTCGTCACAATTGAGAGTATCAGTCAATTTAAAATGATACTTCCTACTGTTCAGTTGAGAGTCAAGAGACCTCATAAATCCAAAATCTGCAATCTTGCCGTAGCAAGCTACATTCCTGGAGGTTATGACCTCCTCCTGGGACAAGCTTTCCAGTCTCCATCAAAAATACAATAATCTGGGTTTCTGAGCCCCTCAAGTTACTCATTAGGCATGAGTAATTCTCAAGAGCCTCCATTCATTCCACTGCCAGTGCCACTTGAGTACTCTATGCAGTGGCTACCTCCTTCCATGCAGATTTCAAAGACCAGTCCTGTGCCAGGCCCTGCCCTATTGCCGGTACCACGGCACTCAATCGATCTCCCTCCTGGAGATCCCAAAATTGCCTCTCAATCTCTGCCAGTGCCACTTGAGTGCACTGAGCAGTGCCAAGCTCCGTCCATCCAGAGCAGCGAGCAATCTCCAAATCCTATATCAGTGCCTGGCCCTGTCTTAGTGCCAGTGCCAGAGCACGCCCCAGATCTCTGTTTGAGAGATCCCTCTTCAGATCCACTCTCTCCGCTACCATTGCTATTAAGAGAGATAGATTCTTAAGACCACAGCAAAAGCTCACTCAAACGTGTGGCCTTGCAACCTGTGCCTGAGCTGATCATTGCCACCTGCAAGCCTCCCACACCCTCCAGAACATCTTTCTCCCTTTCCCAGTCCTCCACAGACATGAGTGTGAGTAAGGATTCTGCCACACCTCAATTAGACGAGGAACTCAAACAACCACAACGACTTGGGGCAGAGCCTATAAAGAATGCCCCTGCTCCAGCCATCAAAGATTCCAACCTGGGTGGCACTAAGCTGTCCTCCTCAGACTTGGTTCGACTGGTTCCCCTACCAAGGAAAACCATCAACCTAAGACAGGTCTACGGGAGAAAATCATGGGCATAAATGGTCCCAGATTGCCAAAAGAGAGCCATTGAGCTCCTTTGGCACTAGTGCCAACCTGTAACGGTGCCACTCCCTCTATCCTAGAGGGACCTTGGCACCCCTATCCAGAAGAGGGTGTCAGTTTTCCTCACCTATTTAGTTTCCTTATAACTCTGTAATTCATTCTTTTCCTTTAAAATTTTTTCCTTTCATTATTTTGTTCTACTAATCATATTATTTTATGCCTCACAAAGACTTATATTTTACCTCGTTTTCCACTCTGCTAATGCAGATTGCAGTTGACAGGTATCCAGTCTGGTAAGTCTTATGACTTTCCTTTGAGGCCTTTTGGGCTAAGGAATGAACCTAGCCATTTCCATGGGCTAAGCAATATAATTTTGGCATATTCAATCATCATCTGTTTACAACAATTATTAATTACCTCGTATCTGTCATCTATTCTTTTGTTATTCTCTTGTGATGAATCTCGAGTCCCAGACTCGCAAACTGTAAATTCCACACAATGTTATACCTGACGTACGTAGATGAGTGCCACAAGGCACCTATAATACCAGTGCTGTGTTGCTGGTACGCCTTATCAGTGACTTCCAAAGTAAGATAATCTCTTTTATTATTGTTCTTTCCTAGTAATTTATAACCTCTGGCTTCCATAGCCAGTACTACGTACAGATACATCACATGTACTTATAATATGTGCCCCTAGCACAAGTGTTTATAGCTCCCCGAATGGCACTGAGCCATCGCTCTCAAAAATCGTGGCAACACCTAACAAAACCCATGAATACTTTCGTTGTATTGCCTCCTCAAGGTATATTAACCTCAGGAACTTGTGACTAAGAGTTTTACTAATAATTGCTTAGAGTATTCTGAGTATAATAATATTAACCTCGCGATAGTAGATTCAATGTTATTTCCAATTATGCTATAATCTAGCTATCTTATATTCATTAAGTGCTGCTTGTTATAATTTCTTAGAAAAAAAAAACTGTTACTGTTGCCAGCAGCGTAAATTAATTCTGCAACATAAAGTAAAAGTCATAAGTGATTTCTCTTGGTTATAATTAACTCTGATATTTAGCAGAAATATTAAATTTTAGACTAATGTACTCCAAAGGTTGTGAAGAGAAGAATTATTACCTGTTGCGATAACGTAACTTTAACCATTTCAACCTGACTAAGGGTGCAAACGTCATCAAGGTAGGGGAGGTATTAAGAATATTCCCTCTTACATCTTTCAGGCAATAACTTAAAGTAAAAGGACTAAGTAATTCAATAAGGTAAATTTATTGTGATTCACTGTGAGCAAATTCGGCTCTAAAGCCTCTGATCACTGCCTTTTTGGGGGAAAACCCCTTTAACCCCTTTCTTGTCCAAAGTGCTTTCGGAAATCCCTTAATTCCAGGTGTGGACCCGACCAGAGCTAATCCTTGCCTAAGGCAGGTCAGCTGGCAGGCTGGCCACACGCGTTCTGCCATTTTGAAGTCGGAACCTTGATGCCTGCAGTTCCACGTGGGCAGAGTGAGCACAACACCATCTAGGGAGAGAAAGCCGTAACTTCCAAAGCTATAAAGGGCCTTGGAGAGGGAAGCTCGCTCTCAGAATTGTCGGCATCACCATGGACTTCAGAACTCAGCCCCTTTCTCCATCAAACTGCCTATTTTTCACACGTGGCTGGCAGTATCCAAAGTAACTTTTGTTGTGAATTAATTCTCTTGCCCTCCCCCTCACTGGCCCTCATAAGAAGAGAACTTCAGCTCCTAACGAAAGGTAATGTACCAGGATTTAAGGTTTTTTGTCAGCCACATTCCCTATTCTCTTCCAACTGTGTTCCTTTCTTTTCACAGTGTGATATAATTAAAGTGAGACCTGTATTGATATATGCAAACTTTGTGTAACTGTTAAGGTCACTGGTTTGCAAAGCATTTCATTGCAGTGCTAGATGAGTGTTTCAATTGCAGGATAGGATAAGTGTATGATATTCGAGTGGCCCTTGTCACTGAATCGAAGAGGGAAACCCAATATACTTAGTCTCATTTGCTCTCGCCTTCTTTATCCCAGAATTACGCTACCATTCTTCAATGTAAATATAATAAATCAAATTAAACCCCAGAGTTTGATTCCTCATTGCTTATTTTGTGCTAATTTTTTGGTTATCAGCAATCTAAGAAGACCCCAGCTTAAAATTCAACAATGATTGCAGGATGTGTGGGATACACACATTAACTGTGGATCTGTGAGTCACTACAGAAAGTGTGATACAGAGTAGTGGCCCACTGTGCCCTTATACAGACATTTCGGCTCCACAAACTTTGAAGAGGGAAACCCAATATACTCCCTCCAGGAAATTCCCAATCATTTTGACATTTCTTGATAAACAGATCGTTTTCTTATCCCAGAATTACGCTACCATTCTTCTGATGATTTCTTTTGTAAATATAATAAATCAAATTAAACCCCAGAGTTTATGATAATCCTATTTCATCTCTACTGCCTACTTCATTGAATTTCCCTTTCAAAGTACTTTCCAATCATGATGTTCCTTTCATATTACATTATTAGAATATATACAATCCTTTTTGTTTGAGCTTGATAGCATGATTGCAGCCGTTTATTTACACACATTTCTTATGTTGTTTAATTCTTGTTCATACATGAAAACACTGACTTCTTTAACCTTTAGCTGTATTTTCTTATACACACTATATTTCCCAAAGCAATAAAGGTTAAAAAGTCAGTGTTTTCATCTATGTTTTAAAGCCATGAGACCAGATTTTTGATTAGGAATGCAGGCAAAAATTGAAATATCCTGAAGTGTATTAAACCTGCATTTGAAGGCAAAAGACTATCTATCAAACCAGAAAAGAAGTTGCTTGTATGCATCCTAGTATACATCTTCTTAAGAATTTGTCCATCAACAATGAAATGTAATCAAGAACAGACAATATTAAACTTTAAAAAATTACAACACTGAAAAAAGAATTGAACAATAAGAAAATGTGAGATATACTATTATGAGAAACAATATATCAACTGGGGAAGGGGCAAAAGGATTGTATAAATATGCCTGAAAGGAACATCATTGAATCTAGCTTCATAAAAGAAAGTTACAACTATAATATGAATATCAGTCAAGGGATGTATAAACTTGATATATCAAAAGAAATTTGTAAATTGTTTAAACTTTAAGGTAGGTAGTAGAGATGTATGAAAAATAGGATTATCATTTTGTAAACACAGTACGAGGGTAGTAATCCATGACATCAGGGTGGATCTGAGGTGGGGTATGGTTTGTTTATCAGAAATGTCCCCTGAGATATGATTTTTAGCCAAATGATATACCTCTATATCTCTAACGGTTGTATATGTCTGTCAGTACTGTTCTGTAGTATATTATACTTCTCACACTCTGTATCAGTCCTTCGTCAATGGCTTGGAAATAAAGTCGAAATCAGGACCTACACCTCTCTCTTATCACCTGTGGTAATGTATAAATGAATCAAAGTGATAATAATCATATATATATATATATATATATATATATATATATATATATATATATATATATATATATATATATATATAAATATATATATATATATATATATATATATATATATATATATATATATATATATATATATATATATATATATATATATATATATATATATATATATATAAATATATATATATATATGTGTGTGTGTGTATGTGTGTATATATATATATATATATATATATATATATATATATATATATATATATATATATATATATATATATATATATATATATATATATATATATATATATATATATATATATATATATATATATATATATATATATATATATATATATATATATATATATATATATATATATAATATATATATATATATATATATATATATATATATATATATATATATATATATATATATATATATATATATATATATATATATTATTATTATTATTATTATTATTAGCGCCATTAAAATGCATCTTCTAACATGGAAAGGCTCTCGGAAAATATATAGTAACAGTCTTTGAAACATTAATGATTAAGCTGTTCTATCATGATTGAGCCCCATGTGCAGAAAACTTCCAAAGCAATGGCTGCTTTATGCAAAATCACAAAAAGTTCACCACTAGTCTATCGAACCCCCTCCACACATCCATTTAAATCTTTCACTTTGAGATTTATTTATTCATCGAACTTTTTTCGGTGCAGTTACGTCTTAAAGAAAATAGGCTTTATGATGACGAAAAATACATGTATAAATGATCTGTTTGTTTTGTGAATAACAACCTCGCTTCATCATAGAGAGGCCTGGGTTTGATTCCAAAGATGGTGTAGATGTTTTTGTACTTTTTAAACTAAACAATTTCTTAGGTATCGTAATTGGTTGAAGCTATAGTAAATGATGACAATGGTTAAACAACCTCATTCTAATTAGTCTCCTCTGATATTATACTTCCAAGAGGAAAAGGCCTCTGTTACTTAATTAATGAAAGAGGGAACATGACAGTTGGTGTGAACATGACGTCATCTAGATAAGGACAACAGACAACAGTGAGGGAGACGAAAATCATAACAGGAAAACGTAACATTAATGAAGAATGTTTAAATCATAATATTAAAGGAATGATTGAGAAATGAAATAGACAATGTGAGCTAAACCATGTATTTAGGTGTGTATGATTTTATATCAGGATATACGTTGAACCAAAATACGTTTTCATGTACCAGAGTTTCCTCTCAATGAAAACTCACACCACGGAGAAACGCATGGTAGAATTTCAAGAATTTCAACCAACATGGATTTTCCTTCTGGGAAGCCCCTTGAACTCACCTCCCTGTCATAAGATCCTAACCCCACAAGAACATTTCTCAAATAAATCCACTTAGGATATTCCTAAAAAGGGGTATTCACAACGATCACCAAGAATGAGTATTAATTGTTCAGTGACGAACGATCAACTCTTATAAAAATGAGGAAATTGAGATGGAATTCATTCTCTGTCTAATACAAAAATTCCACACATCGTTTAATGTGTCGTCTTTGCTTGTAGCTGCTCTTCATTTCAGCTGAGCGGACATGATGAAGCCTCACGATATGAGGAGTCACATCCCACAACTTTCATAATGGCTGCCATAGCTCAGGTTCATAAGTGACAAGTCACACAGACATCTCGTAATAACAGCCATGAAAACCGTGTGCTGCAAGGGTTAACGCTCGAAAGACACTAAATGCCTCATGAAATACTGCCCGGGATATCGAGACAGTTATTACACGGAGAGCTATTACTTCCCTCATTAGGTCGAGACCGTCCCAATAACCGTCACTTGAAGGCGTTCATGATATCCTGGTTAAGATAGCCTAATTTCAAACCTTTTATTTTTTATGGGTGTCAATGCGGTGTTGATGATGCTGTCCACATCTTGATATCTCCAGGAGAAGATGATTTGAATTTTTTTTAAACGAAAACTAAAAAGATATGTCACATTGGCAAGAGAAAAATCTTGTGCGGCATTTGTGATAGCCTGTATGAAAGAAGGTGGTAATTCAACAGCGCTGGTTAATTCATCTGGAAACTAACGTCGTAAATGTAGGAATTAATTAGACTACCTAAAAAATTTAAGTAAATCCTACTCAAATCCCATAGGCCACACAGGATTACTTTATGAGTATGAGTTCCAGTTGCTAAAAGTTCACAGGAATCTGATAATGTCAGCATTCGTTTAATTGTTATAACTATTTCCTCTAGCAAATGTTGCAGAAATTTAAATTTGTGGAGTAAACGCCAGTGGCTGACAAATCAGAGGAAAGAAGGAAAATGAAAAAGAAGATCGAATGTTGGTCTTGACTGGGGAAGCGATAAGCTTGCTTCCTTTGGGAAGGAAGGTTATAAGAGACAGCAGAAACCAAAAGATGCTAGAGAATTCCAGAGCTTATACACAGAGAGAAATAAACATTTTAAATATTCGTGTAATCTAAGCATACCAAATCTTCAGAGTAATTGCAGGAATAAGTAGGAGTAGTCTTACATGAGTTCAGAGGCGCCATATGGCGAGAAGTTTTTTTTATTTCAGTTCATCAGAACAGTCCCGGAAATAATACCTACTGAAAAGAGGTAAATGAACCGCAGTGTGGAAAGGAAGAAGACGAAGAGGAAAGGGAAGAGGAAGAGTAGAAAACCAGTCGTTATCTCCCAAGAGCAGGCTTTGGCTGCGCGAAAGTTCAGATAAAAGTAAAAAGGGATGCGGCGAAAGTTATTCCACTTTTAGTGGTGCCATTATCCCCCATTGCATTACAACAGAAGTTGAATTTGTTGTGCTTAATCGGCTGATTGCATTTGTTGAAATCAGTGTTAATATCTAAATTTTAATTCTTTTATTTGCTGCACTTGGCGATTTCGTATTGCTAAAAGTTATTAAAGTGTGAAGATTGCCTTTTCATTTGTAAACAATTAATATTCAATTTTAAATTAGCAAAGAAATTATGGTTTTGTCGTCATTCTAGAGCAGCATTAGAACCATAACCATTATAGACAATCAAAGGCCAAAAAATTACCAGGAAATGGGTTTAATAATTATGAGGTGATTCCCAGTGACCCTAAGAGCCAATATCTGCCTTAATAGGTTCATAGACAGGAGAGAACCTTATTAAAGCCATCGCTGAGTGGGTAATGACTTCTCTAACTTCGAAATCTTAAAGCACCTGACTACAGGTACACGCCCCCTACCACCTCCGCCCAACCTCCTAACCCCCCCACCCCCCAAAAAAAAATATGTATTCTGTATGGCACTGATACAGTTTTTGGGCAAGTTGTTTGTATAATTTTTAATTAACCCTGCCTTGTGCCAGTATGGGTCCTTGCTCACAATAACGCCCCGTATGTGAATTAGATTTGCCAAAGTACTTAAGAGACCCGATGTAGACCTATCGGTCCGGACCAGGCGGTTACAGAGACCAAGTGGTGGTAGTGGTTTTAGATTAAGGTGGCATTTGTCATCCTGTGCCCTTGACTAAGGGGCCGTAAGATATCAAAAGGAATAAGAGGCTTAGAGGAGACCTCTGGACTAAGCCATAAAAAACTGAGGCGTTTGAAAATGTTGCTGAACTTACGAAAACGATCCTAAAGAGAAAGCACAAAGGAAAATTTTCTTTTCTAAGTCAACATATACTTTTATGGATAAATAGTAGTGACCTCTGAAGTTCTGGAACGTTCACGCAATAATGGCTGCTAAAGTTAAGACACAATCAAAGTTGGGACGTCCTGAAGTAACTCGGAGGACTGCCACCCACAAAATTACAAGCAGACAGACGAACTTCGAATTTATATACCTGATAAATGATTAGTCAGAACATAAACAATAAATGACAAAGAATCGTAATACACTATAAGTCAGCAATACCAGTAAAGTTTGAAGAAGAATTAGATTTTAGACCAGAAGACACTTAGATCAGGCAAGTCCTTGTATTCAAGAACAGAAACTCTTGCGTCATAACTCAAAGTTAATTGCAAAGTATCAAATAAGATGAGCTACTAATGCTCTGGGAGGCAAGGGGAATTTCGCTCACCGGTTCTTAGAAAAGGTGTTTTTTTTTTTTATTTCCCTCTTTTGAAGAGGCTATGATAAAGTGAAGGTTAAGTACCGCTTGCCTTTAATTACACTCATCTGCCAAAAAATATTAAATAAAGCTTTAAAATACAAAATTAAAATATCACTAACATTCTGCCCTATCGGTAACACCCAGGAAAACTTAATTTTAAAGACGTGCTAAAATGTGTAATGAGATTCACAAAAATGAGATGTGCAAACATACGTTGAGTTCATACGACCCATTAATACTGTGAAATTCAGAACGGCATGTGATGTACAGTATATGTTGCGTGTAATAACTACTCTGCTATTTTCTCCATATGAATGGCGACTGTGTCTCATCAATAGGCAATAAGTTTGGCCAGTCATGAAAAATCTTCGGATAATAAATAAGTAAATTTACACAAAAGTTGTCATAATTTAGAGCCATTATCTTTCACAATAACAACAAAATATCTCGTTTCAATAAGACATTTCAGAACCATAATATGTCTCCTGGAAAGGGCAATTTACCTTTTAATTGACGCTGATTGCAAATGTTACAGACGTTTAAATCGCTATATGACATAATTATGCGAAGCTACCATAATCACTTTAACAAAAACATGGCAGGTGGAAATCTACAGCACGAATGATTTACTGAAGGGAGTTAGTGAGTGATATATGATTAGCCTACATGGGCCATGACTTATACGTGCAAGTGGACAAGTTTTCTGGTTGTAAATACACCACTATTACCAATATTTCCCATTGCCAATCATGGCTTAAAATGTTATCACTATAGCATTATGCTATGTTTCTGTTTCTCGTAACTATGAATGACGTCATCAACCTTCCGTAGCAGTAACTAGATAGCTGTTTTCCGCACTGGATCCAAGGTGAGCGAAAAATAGTTTTTTTTATTATAACGCCATAGTCATTTGCATCGATTTGGTGATAACTTGATCTGCAAAATAAACAGTAACATATTTTAACAGACGGGTTTCCACTATAATATCACTTAAACCTTTAATCTAAAAAATTAAATAGTTGCTGCAAAATTATAAGAGTGGGTAAGCCATTCAGTTTAGCACAGTCGTAGTAGAAGGTATCTGACCTTCACAGATACTTTAAATCTATTTTAATATGGAAATCAGTAATGCATTATTGCCTTACCTTTCAAAAATCGGTAGCCCCTGGGACTTGACGAAAAGTACTGAAAACTGCGTTATTAGTTCCGATGTACAGAGCTGCAGAAGATGATGATGTTAAAAGCATCAGAAACGACACTGAAAATACGATTCCAGAATACAGGACTGTTATCTTGTCGAAGCTGCGTTGTGTTGCATTGGCCAATATCAGCGGAATCAGAACTAAGCAGCATCGGCAAATATACGGGGAAGTGTGAGATTTTAAAAGAATAAAAAGACCGTAGAGGACAGAAATTCCAGGTAGAAAAAATACAAATGAAAAAGTCATAAAAAATAGCAGCCTGTTTTATAGATTACAAATATCTTAGCAAATCTTTAGTTGGAAATAAAAAAAAAAATCACGAATGAGATGTACGAGCAAGCAAATCTCACCAATGAATTATTCCCTATAAACTGTTAATTGAGCGAATCAGTCAACCCTGGAGTTTGAAAAGGATAAGACACACTCGGCTACCCTGAGGGTGAAATCTGGAATAGTCTTAGAAATTTAAACTCTCATTGTTCAATGGATTTTATGTAGTGATCCCAAAACTGAATTTACTTGAGATACGTAAGCGCTAGACAATTCGTAATGTTTTGTTTTTAAATAGTATATCCTACTTGAAATTACTCGAAAAGATTGATACATTTTTGTTAAAATAATGGTTTTACCAAAATCTTCCCATTCATAATTACAAATATTTTCTGGTAGCTGTATGATTATTTTTTTTCTTTTTTTTTTTAAACCCAATGATTTTTTCCTGGTTTAAGTTAATTTCTTCGATAATTTTTTTTTTTTTATTCACTATCGCAGCCCTACTTCATACTTGAATTGTCCTCACTTTAATTGTAAACTTAGATGAAATTCATACTCTCCTAGAAAATGTACAGTTTGCTGGACCAGCTTACGGGCCAAGTAGCTGTTGTGCACAAAATAAAAAAAAAAAAGAATCGAGAAAATGAACTGTGTATCTTGTTTATTCCCCCTAAAAAATATGAATAATAATGAGCATAGAATGATTTATTCCATAAGCTTCAATAATACTAAAGTTTATAGAAACAGCTGGACAGAGACTACAAGTAAAAGATCACAAGGCATTTCAAAAAATAAAGTATGCAATTCGATGACTTTTGGGATTTGGAGTGCATTCAGTTTCGGTGCAATGCACGCAATTTGCAATATATCGTCATTCCGCAAGCAGTTTTGAATTGAAGATTGTAAGACCGCAAATGTTAGATATCGAAAACTTCACACTTTTCTTACCGGGAAATTTCATTTTGGTAGTGCGCTGTAGTATGGAATTAGAGCTAATTAAAATAATGAGTGAAGTACCATAACTTATTAGTAGTTTAACACAAAATTATAACACTCTTGGCGAAGAGCAAATTCTAATTATTTAAAAGAATGAGTAGAAATTTACAAGATTTAGTCCTAGCATGCTATTCCAACACCTCGGGACTAATTTACTGAAGTCAGAAAATGTGTAATATCAAGCATGAGTTTACGGGAAGTACCTGACTGTCCCTCGGTACTTTACAAATTGCTCAGCCACAGCACAGAGATAAAAGTCCAAGAGAGACCGAGGATACAAAAAGGAATCCTTGTCGTGAAACCACCCTTTTTTATGTGACTAAATACTATACAATCGGTTAATTAGAATAAGCCTTGCCAAGGGAGAACACCTTTTGTTTTTCATGTGAGCTTCTGTCGGAAGGTACATTCATCTCGATCTACTTTCAACTTGGATGTTCAGAACTAATGATGAAGGAGAAGCCAGACCCATAATCCTTGTCCGCGTCCGATTAATCAATCTTTCTTTGTACGTGCATGTGTGTGCGTGT
>NC_089764.1:523813-538813 GCF_040412425.1 Macrobrachium rosenbergii | reverse complement strand
GATGGAAAAACACCGGTGAAAAGCAGAGAGAACTGCACATAGTATTCATAGATCTGGAAAAGGCATACGATAGAGTACTAAGCTAAGAGGTTTGAAGGTGCGTGCAAGTAAAGGGAACACCAGAGAAGTATGTGAAGTTGGTCCAAGATATGTACAAAGGAGCAAAAACACAGGTTAGAAGCAGTATTGGGTTAACTGAATGGATACCAGTAAGAGTTGGTTTACATCAGGGATCTGCTTTAAGTCCATATCTTTTTGACCTGATAATGGATGTGCTATCTCAAGGAATAAGAGGTAAATCCCCCGGGTGCATGTTGCTTGCTGATGACATCGTGTCATGCAGCACCAACAGAGGGGTAGTGGAGTCAAAATTAGAGCAATGGAGGAAGGTACTGGAAGACAGAGGTTTAAAGATCGGTAAGAAGAAGACTGAATACCTAAGTTTTAATGAAGATCAAGACTCAGAGATTAGTATGGAAGGGACAAGGTTGAACCGAGAAGAAATATTTAAGTATCTTGGTTCAGCAGTAGGTGATGATGGAAATTTGGGTGTAGAAATAATGCACAGTGTGCGGGCTGGATGGAAAAATTGGAGAAAGATGTCAGGTGTCTTGTGTGACCTCAGAATCAATATAATGGTTAAAGGAAGAGTGCATAAGATAGTAGTGAGACCAGCTTTGATGTATGGAGCAGAAACATGGCTGGTAAAAAGAGTGCAAATGAAGACATTGGATGTGTTAGAGATGAAAATGCTTAGGTGGATGTGTGGAGTAACAAAAATGGACAGGATCAAAAGTGCAAGAATAAGAGCAACTATTAAAGTTGTAGAACTGTCAAAGAAGGCCCAGGAAAAAAGCCTGCACTGATATGGCCATGTGACGAGATGGGATGAGACATATTTAGGGAGGAGAGTGATGCAGATGGAGGTGCCTGGTGGGAGAGCAAGAGGAAGACCAAAGTGAACGTGAATGGATGTAGTTAGTAAAGATCTGAGAAACAAACAAATGTCAGAGGACGGTGTGTTTAACCAAGCCAGGTGGAGGAAAGCTGTCAGAAACATCGACCCCACATAGAAGTGAGAAAGGATGCAGAGAAAGATATATATATACATATATATATATATATATATATATATATATATATATATATATATATATATATATATATATCTTTCTCTGCATCCTTTCTCATATATATTTGGGTATATGTTTCTGACAGTATCCATATATTTTGTTAAATATATATATATATGACATTTATTTGTTATCTCAGATCTTTACTAATATATCCATTATATTCATATTTATATATATATATATATATATATATATATATATATATATATATATATATATATATATATATATATATAGATAGATAGATAGATAGATAGATATATATATATATATATATATATATATATATATATAAATATATATATATATATAGATATATATATATATATATATATATATATATATATATATATATATATATATATATATATATATATATAAATAAATATATATAAACACAAAAGTGAATGTTTGAAAGTTAATATGTTTGTTTGTACATTTGTGCAATATAGAAATCCAAATTGCGTGACCGATCTAGACAAAGTTTGGCACATGGCCATCATTTGACCCAACTTAGATAAAAGGGTACGTTTCAAACTCGTACCCCCCTCCCATGCCCATTTCCCGCATCCCACTTTCTCCTTCCCTTTGTAACTAAATAAACTCTACGGGTTTATCATACCTCATTTAATGTATTCGAGAAAATAGAAATATATTATTGAAAATGCTTGTCAGTCACTACAGTAATACCTGGATAAGGGGGACAGACAGGACAATAATAAGTGGATAAAAGGGACAGTCAGAATAGTAATACCTGGGTAAAAGGGACAGATAGTACAGTAATACCTGGTTAAATGGGACAGACAGCATAGTAATACCAGGATAAAAGGGACAGCCACCACAATCATACCTGGTTAAAGGTGACAGACAGTACAGTATACCTGGATAAAAGGGATAGTCACCACAGTAATACCTGGTTAAAGGTGACAGACAGTACAGTATACCTGGTTAAAAGGGATAGTCACCACAGTAATACATGGATAAAAGGGACAGCCGCCACAATAATACCTGGTTAAAGGTGACAGGCAGTACAGTATACTGGATAAAAGGGATAGTCATCACAGTAATGCCTGGATAAAAGGGACAGACAGCACAGTAATACCTAGTTAAAAGGAACAGACAGCACAGTAATACCTAGTTGAAAGGGACAGACAGCATAATAATACCAGGATAAAAGGGACAACTACCACAGTAATACCTGGATAAAAGGGACAGACAGCACATTAATACCTGGTTAAAGGTATCAGACAGTACAGTAATACCTGGATAAAAGGGATATTCACCACAGTAATATCTGGATTAAAGGGACAGTCACTGCAGTAATATCTAGATCAAAGGGACAGTCATCACAGTAATACCTGGATAAAAGGGACAGGCAGTACAGTAATACCTGGTAAGAGGGGACAGACAGTACAGTAATACCTGGTTAAAGGCATCAGACAGCACAGTAATACCTGGATAAAAGGGACAGTCACCACAGTAATATCTGGATAAAAGTGACAGACAGTAAGGTAATACATGGTTAAAGGGGACAGGCAGCATACTTATACATGGTTAAAGGGGACAGACCATACAGCAATACCAGGTTAAAGGGGACAGACAGCACAGTAATACCTGGTTAAAGGGGACAGACAGCATGGTGTTGCCTGGATAAAAGAGGCAGTTACCACAGTAATACCTGGGTAAAAGGGACAGACAGCACAGTAATACCTGGTTAAAGGTGACGGACAGTAGAGTAATACCTGGTTAAAGGTGTAAGACAGCACATTAATATTTGGATAAAAGGGACATTCACCACAGTAACACCTAGATGAAAGGGACAGTCACTACAGTAATACCTGGAAAAAAGGGACAGTCACTACAGTACTCTGGATAAGAGGGACACACAGTACAGAAATACCTGGATAAAAGGGACAAGCACCAAGGTAATTTCTGGATAAGAGGGACATTCATTACAGTAATACCTACATAGAAGGGACAGACGTCGCAGTTATACCTGGATAAAAAGGGACAGTCCCCACAATAATACCAGTCAATTCCCCCTCTCCTTGTCCCTTCCCTCTTCCTTCTCCCTCCTTATCCCTTATCCCTTTTCCCTCCCTGTACACATAGACTGTCATTCAAAGTTTTCCTTGGCAGTGCTGGGCTGCTCAGCTATATATATATATATATATATATATATATATATATATATATATATATATATATATATATATATATATATATATATGAATGTCTTTTCCTGTAATACTACAGTGTAATATGGGCCCATAAAAACACTATTTGTAATTGAAACCATATATTTCAAGGCACCTTCATGTTTTGTATATATACCATTGTAACTTTCCACCTGTCCATATTCTACCAGTGAACAGGGGCACAGAAACAAGTGCCCGAAATATATGGTTTCAACGTTTAAATAGTGTTTTTATGGGCCTTTTTATTTTCATATATATATATATATATATATATATATATATATATATATATATATATATATATATATATATATATATATATAGTTCTCCATTGGGGTGGTGGGTAGAGCTCTCGGCAAGCACGCTGTTGGCCCAGCGTTCGACTCTTTGACTGGCCAATGAAGAATTAGAGGAATTTATTTCTGGTGATAGAAACTCATTTCTGGTCATAATGTGGTTCGGATTCCAAAAATAAGCTCTAGGTCCAGTTGCTAGGTAACCAGTTGGTTCTTAGCCACGTAAAATAAATATAATCCTTCGGGCTGGCCCTAGGTTAGCTGTTAATCAGCTCAGTGGTCTGGTTAAACTAAGATATACTTAATTTATATATATATATATATATATATATATATATATATATATATATATATATATATATATATATATATATATATATATATATATATATATATTATGTATAAAAGTGAATGTTTGTATGAGTGTATGTTTGTACGTTTGTATGTTTGTAACTTTGTGCGCTATAGAAATCCGAGCTGCTTGAATGATCTACACAAAATCTGGCACATGGTCATCATTTGCCGTAACTTAGATAACAGGGTAGGTTTCAAACCTGTATCCCCTTCCCCTTCCCCTTCACCAATCCCCCTTCCATTTCCCCTAAATGGGGCTGGTGCTGCTGGTAGACTTACTAACTAATGTGTTAAATAAACTCTACAGGTTTATCATACCACACTTCATTTATTCAATACCATAGAAATATATTATTGAAAGTGCTTCTCTTTCCTGTGATTAACAATTCTGTATGAAGGTCTGTGTTTAGGTTTAGTGGGTGTGTGTGTTTAGGTTTAGTTGGGATGTATTTAGGTTTAGCAAAGAGTGTAGTAGGCGGTGTATCAGGGGGTGTGTTTAGGTTTAGTAGGGGGTGTGTTTAGGTTTAGTAGGGGTGTGCTTAGGTTTAGTGGAGATGTGCTTAGGTTCAGTTGGGATGTTTCAGTTAAGTGGAGAGGTGTGTTTAGGTTTAGTGGAGATAAATGGGACAGTCATCACAGTAATATATGGATAATAAAATGGACAGTAACCACAGTAATACCTGGATGAAAGGGACAGCCAGCACAGTAATACCTGGATAATAGGGACAGTCGGCACAGTAATACCTGTACAAAAGGAACAGTCAGCAGAGTAATACCTAAGGGACAGTCACCACAGTAATGTCTGGATAAATTAGACAGTCACCACAGAAATACATGGATAAAATGGACAGTCAACATAGTAATCCCTGGACAAAAGGGACACTGAGCAGTAATACCTCGATAAATGGGACAGGTACCACAGTAATACCACCTGGATAAAAGATCAGCACAGTAATACCTGGATAAATGGGACAGCCAGCACAGTAATACATGGATTAATGGGACTGTCATCATAGTAATATCTGGATAAAATGGACAGTCACCACAGTAATACTTGGATAAAAGGGACAATCGGCACAATAATACCTGAATAAAAGAGACAGACAGCACAGAAATGCCTGGATAAATGGGACAGTCACCACAGTAATACCTGCAGGATAGTCACCACAGTAATGTCTGGATAAATACACAGTCACCACAGTAATACCTGGATAAAAGGGACAATCAGCACAGTAATACTTTGATAAAAGGGACAGACAGTACAGTAATGCTTGGATAGATGGGACAGTCACCAAAGTTATATCTCGATAAAAGGGACAGTCACCACAGTAATATCTGGATAAAAGGGACAATCAGTGCAGTAATACCTGGATAAAATGGACAGTCAGAACATTATTACCTGGATAAATGGGACCGCCAGAACAGTAATCTATATATATAGAAATGGAAGTATGTAAGTATGTATGGGCATATGTTCTAGCATAACTCTGAAACACTTTGAGCCATTTCAGCTAAACTTGATATAAATATGACTTACTATCCTGAAAAGAATACTGTAGGGATAAGACATCACTAGCACCAAAGGACACCAAAGGGGGTGGGGGTGGGAAGGGCTTCCCTGAAATGGGGCTGATTCTGCCTGTAGACTTAGTAACTAAATAAACTCTACGAATTTATCATACCTAATTTTGGTATATATATGACTTACTATCTGGAAAAGAATACTGTGGGGGTAAGACATCACTGGCACCAAAGGGGGTAGGGGTTGGAAGGGGGTGACATGTAAAAATAACTGAAAACGACAGATATAGTGTCTAATCCATAGTTTTCGAGGTTGCTGAGATGAATAGTGACACTCCTGATGCCCTTCAAGTCCAAGTTCAGCCCTGATGGGAAGTAGTGTGAAACGGGGTGAAAATTAAATATAAAAAATGACAGATATTAGCCTCTAACCCATAGTTTTTGAGAGCACTTAGACTAATAATAACCCTCCCGATGCCCTTCAAGTCCAAGTTCAGCCCCGATAGGAGAGTGGGGTGAGAAGGAGTGGAATATAAAATGTCAGAAATGCTGGGCAATGTAATTGAAGCAACTATTTTAACAGGAAAGGGAGACAGTGAGAGAAAAAGAGAGTGAGAGGAAGAGGAAGTGGAGAGGGAGTAGAGTGGGTGTTAGGAAGGAGAAAGAGGGAAAGAGTGAGGAAGAGTTGGAGAGAGAGAAAGAGGGGGGGACAAGGGAGAGAAAGTGAGAAAGAGAAAGAGCGAGTAGAGGTGTCGTTAGGGAGGAGAGAGAGAGAGAGAGAGAGAGAGAGAGAGAGAGAGAGAGAGAGAGAGAGAGAGAGAGGAAGTGAGGGAGAGAGAGGGGGGGAGAGAGAGAAGGTGAGAGAGTAGGTGATGAGTTAGGGAGGAGAAAGACGGAAAGAGTGAGAGAAATTTGGAGAGAGAGACAGACAGGTAGGGAGAGTGTATCCGTTGACATTCAGAGTTTTCCACGGCAGCGCCATGTTGGTCAGCTAGTACCTGGATAAACGAGGCAGTCACTATAGAATACCAGGATAAAATGGACAGTCAGCACAGTAATACCTTGATAAATGGGACAGTCAGCACAGTAATACCAGGTTAAAAGGGACAGTCCCCACGGCAATACCTGGATAAATGGGACAGTCACCATAATACCTGGATAAGTGGTTCAGTCCCCGCAGTAATATCTGGATAACAGTGACAGTCACCACAGTCATACATGGTTAAATGGGACAACCACAGTACTGGATAGATGGGACAGTCAGCAGAGTAATGTTTGGATAAAAGGGACAGTTAGTACAGTAATGCCTGGATAAAAGGGACAGTCACCACAGTAATAACTGGATAAATGGAACTGTCAGCTCAGTAATATCTGGCTAAAAGGGAAAATTTTTCTGAGACCTTCAGAGTTTTCTTAGGAAGTGCCAGGTTGGTCAGCTAGTATACACACACACACACACACACACACACACACACACACACACACACACACACACACACACACATATATATATATATATATATATATATATATATATATATATATATATATATATATATATATATATATATATATATATATATATATATATATATATGACTATTTATCACATCACCGTGATTCATATACAAAAAAAAAAGCTACAAACGTCCTTTAATATCCAATTCGCTCTACCTCGGAAATAATATATTTTCATATATGTTACCGAAGGGGAATTAAATTTTTTAGTTGATAATAAGTCACCTTCCCGTGGGGTCATAACCAGAAAATACGGACGAGGACTCAGGACTACAGGGTTAGTGCGTCCCTGTAGTCCTGAGTCCTCGTCCGTATAAAATGATTATATACGGGAAATAAATATATTATCAACTAAAAAAAAATTATATTCGGTAACATATATATAAAATATATTTATATTCGGTAGAGCGAATATGGATATATAAATATAACGTTTGTAGCTATTCTTGATTATATATATATATATATATATATATATATATATATATATATATATATATATATATATATATATATATATATATATATATATATATAATATATATATATATACATACATACATACAGTATATTTGTTGGTTAATTCTGATAGTGGGTTGATGTGGCTTTTCTTAGCAACATTCACTTCAGGCAACTCTTCTAGGAAAAGTACATTCCGAAATCAAACCAGCAGGCGGAGGGGAACTTTTAGCCTTGGTAGGTAACCCTTCTAAGAGATGGTTAATCTGAATAAAAACCCTGTTCTCCAACCTTGGGCTGTGTCATAGCCATTGTACCGTGGCCTTCCATTGTCTTAGGTTTGAGTTATCTTGTCTGAGGGTACAATCAGGCATTTATCCTCTTTTTTTTATTCACTTTCCTGTTTTTTTTTTTGAAAAGTGTTTAGAACAGGCTGATGAGAAGGCAAAAGTTGCTTGGTGGCTTATCATGTAAGTTCCTTCATCTTTACCTAATCTTTTCCTTCTGAGCATTTTATAATTTCTAAGTCAATCCTGATTATACTCCCCCCAGTTGTTGTGGCAAACCTGGCGGATTTCTTATCCTTGCAAGGTGTGCCGGCCCCATCATGTTGACCAGTTGCTTCCAGCGCTTTTTTCAATGACATATGGTTATGTTTATACACACTTTCAACAGAATTTTTGTAAGAAATGGAAATGTTGTTGTTGCTGATGGCATTGTTGTTTGTTCTGTTGACTTTTAGAGTGTTACTGTTATTATGAGTCTATTTATTAGATTTTTTACTGATTTATGCTGTTAATTTTGATCCTTCCAGGTAACATTGAGCTGTTATTCATTACAGTAAGAAAAATTGCAAAGTACTTTACCCATAGATTCGGGGCTTCAAGTAAAATTTTCTTGATCTGCAGAGTTGTGCCTATAATTATGATTTAATGTTTATATCTGAGAATCTTATAAGTCAAAGGTTGAGTTTTTAACCCTGGTGTTTGATGACCCTGATTTTATTTATCATTGCAACATCCCACATGCTCTAGGTGTGGCCGTATACAGTAACTCAGGGCAACCTATTTATCGTCAGAAAAATATGGAATGTAGTTGCTATGAAGTTCTTTGTTTTACTATTTTCAGTAAGTTCTACAGATTTTGTCCAGCTAATCGAGGAACCCACACACATTTCTGGTAATAGGTTAGACTTCATATTAACAGATGTTCCAGGTATTGCCAAGTTCAAAGTCTGTGAATATATAGGCACTTCTGATCATGGTGCCATTGAGATGGACATATCCGGCAATCAGTATATTCCTAATACCACCATTGGAAAAAAAGATCTGGTATTTAAAGCTTGTCAGACACTTAATGTCTCAGTTGCTATGTTAGATCCTGATCCCAAGTGCTGATGGCTATTTTAATAAGGGATGTCCCTAGAAAGGTCATAAAATTCAGGACAACTGACCAGCCATGGTTTGATGATCCATTTAGACGAGTTTACCATGACAAACAAACCAAATTCAACACTTGGAGACAAAATTGTTCATATGAAACTTATACTATTTTTTTGAGTCTTGCCGTGCTGTGGAATAGAACTTACCATACAGCCGAGAGAAAATACAAAAATTCCTTGAAGAGGAAACTTGAAGGAATTGCTCAGCCTCATCTGTGGTGGACCAAACAGGTATCCTCTATCTTTGGGTCAGGCTCGCCTTCCATTCCACCACTATTAACAGATGATGGTAAAATGGTTACTGGCCCTAGGGAAAAGGTTGAACTGCTTCATTGAGCTTTTGAAGCTAAACAATCAGCTGAGAATGTCCCTCTCCCTGATACATGTCATCTTGAACCCATTCTTACAGAATTTGCACTTCGCCCGAGGGATGTAAAGAAAATTCTGGATAATCTTGACAGCTGGGATGGAGAAGATCCTGATGGTTTCTTCCTTTTGTTTATTAAAAAGGTTTCTAGCATGTTGTCTCCAAAGATTAGTATATTCAATAGATTTTTATGTCAATTTAGTATCTTTGTGGATGAGCACAAGCTTAGTAATGCAGTACCTGTTCCAAAGAGTGGCATGTCTGCAGACTGCAGTAACTGCAGGCCAATTTCTATTCTCCTTGTGCTCTCCATAGTTGCGAAAAAACTTGTTTATAAGCCACTATGTAATATGAGTATGTGGAATCTAAATGATTGTTGGCTGATATTTAATATGCATATAGAAAGCAGTTAGGTACTTGAGATGCTCTTTTAGACTTGACATTTCATTTGCAAGAGTACCTTGATAAGGCTTTTGAGTTCAGAGTAATTCAAATAGATTTTAGTACTGCATTCGATTTAAAAAGTCATGAGGTACTTATTTATAAACTTCAGAATCTTGGAGTGGGTGGATATGTTTTAGGATCACTTCAATATATCCTTTCAGATAGGCAGTAGCGAGTTGTTGTTGGTGGGATCCTTTTGAACCAAGACCTATTGTGTCTGGAGTTCCACAGGGTAGTGTTCTTGGTCCAATATTATTGTTGGGGCATACAAGCGATATGGTTGCTGGCCTGAAAAGCAAGATTATTCAGTATACCAATAATGCAATAATTGTGGGTGTAGTAAAATCTCCATTTATGAGAAATGAAGCTGCCCTCAGCCTCAATTGGGACATGGACCGGATGCTAGTGATTAACAGAGCTCGTACAGATTTCCTACGCCATCCTCCCTTTCAAGTGGATGAGACTTTACTGAATAAGTCTGAAGCTTTAACTATTCTAGGTGTAACTTTTGACTCACATCTTACTTTTGAGAAACATCTAATGAAAGTTTCAGTAAATGCTGCACAGAAGTTAGGTATTGTTCATAAGGACTCATATTTATTACAGTGATAAAATCAATGCAACCTGTTTTAGGTCATTTGTACTTCTTTTACTAGAATACTGTTCTGCAGTACAGATGTCTACTCTCCAAAGATTATCTCTTTTAGATAGAGTGGTTTGTAGTGGTAGGTTTCTGTTTCCTTATATTAACAGTTACGACTTGGACCATCGACGGATGGTCTCTTGTTTGTCACTTTTTCATAAGGTGTATTTTAACAGAGATCTTTCATATTCACAATTGATCCCTGATCAACTTTTCTTGCCGAGAGCAAACAGATTCGCTGAACAGCAACACCGATAAGCAGTAAATGTGCCTCGCTGTCGAACTTCTTATTTCCAGAGGTACTTTATTATTCATACGGTTAGACTGTGGAACAGTCTCCCTGTGGATGCCGTGCCACTGGAACTTCAAAATTTTAAGCGAAGGAGCAATGTATTAATACCCTAAAGCTATTCTCCATGCATTTAAAGACACTTTTATCTATTTATCAGTTTATTAATTTATTAATTAATTTTTTTAATAAGTGAGAGCTCTACTTCCTGTAATTCCCTTTAACTTTCCTTGCTTCCTAATTAGCACTATATCTTTGGAAGCTTGAATTACAAGTCAATATATTATATATTTGGCTTGTTCATATATAAATATATATATATATATATATATATATATATATATATATATATATATATATATATATATATATATATATATATATATATATATATATATATATATATATATATATATATATATATATATATATATATATATATATATATATATATATATATATATATATATATATATATATATATATATATATATTCATGATGTTGCCTTGTAATACATATATCCTCCTATAATTTTGACATATTTATTTTTTCATGTGTTATGTGTAATGATAATGGTTGTTGAAGTGTCATATTTAGTTTAGCATCAGATCTCAAAAGAACTAATGATTAAGTAACTGCATAGCATAATTTAGAATTGATAATACAATTTTAATAGTTACATAAGCTTAGAACGAATAATATCTTTCTTGGTAAAAGCGTAGTACGTGAACATGTGTGTCCAGCAAAGACTTGTATCATTTCAATTGTCATCAGTTGAGATAAGAGAGAACGCTTTGTTTTGGGTCGTGATAACAGGTTTGGAAAACAAATGCTGATTTGTCCCATACGACTCGAGACGAGTGATTTCACGTTGTTACATGTTCGAGTCACGTACGCCACTTTGAGAGAAAGAATATGTGACTTGATCAATTGTGCCATGTTTTGTAAGATTGCGTTCAAAACATTTTGCTGGGATGACGTCATTTTCCTTCTAGAAGCTTCTCCATTGTATCTCGCACCAAAAATGCTTTAATGACATCATGTAATTGTTTCACGTGTTACTGGAATTCTAAAATTTGTTTCATTCTGATTTCTGAGACCATTTGATTTGGTTCCCTCTCTCTCTCTCGTTCTTAGACAGAGATTACTTTTAACGTAGTGTTTGCGGTCATTTATTATCATTAACTTTTGAGATCTGAATTTAGTAAAGTTATTTAGTTTGTAACGGCGCCTGGTAAAAAATTGTGTTTTGTGGTAACGCAGCTGCAGCAAGTGATTTACAGAGGTTTCCACAAGTTTGTGTAAGGTAATGTGAATTTTACTTATTAATACCATGGTATGATAAGTTAGGAAATGTTTACCAAGTGAAATCATTATTGATAAATCTTATGTGTATTTTTGTGTGTTTTTCTATTTACAATCTCTTTATATTTTCACATTTTTTATGTTTGTGATGTAACATTTATTTATGTAACATTTTAAATATATCTTGGTAATTTAACATTGCATACTTGATTTGATATCTCATTTATTTAAGATTCTCTTTTTAAATCTTGAGTAATTCTTGATAGTTTAAATTTTGCTTGATTAATTTAAATTCCTGATAAAGTTTTTGTGAATTAGTTTTGTTTCATAACTTAATTCAGGAATTAATTAAGTCTTGTGTTATTTTCAAGTAATAATAAATTTTTCAGATTGTGAATTCTAATTATAAACTTTGAATTTAAAAATAAATTTTTGTATTTAACATTTTTAGAAAAAGTGTTTCATTTGTTGATCACCAGTGAATAGGATTGATTGTGTGTGCATAAGGCAAAGTGATAAACATGTTTTGTTCTTTTAGTTTTGCTAAAGTGAATTAAGACCAGGGAAACAGTTAGAGTTTTTTGATGGAGTGATGCCCTTTTACTCTAGAATATTTCTAGTTTAATTTTTGATACCTCACACATATTCTGATGAACTTAGTTTGATTTTTCAAGTGATTGATAAATAAGTTTTTCCCGAACTCTTCGAAGATCAGTACGTTACGCTTCGGAGAGTTCGGGAATTTTCCTACATATCAGAAATACAGGGCATGTCATTAACTGGAGTGGGGCGGAGTTGGTTTTCAAAAGTAGCTGTCCGTACAAAAGAAAGATGCTGGAATCTGCTATCATCAATCAAACCAACAATATGAACCTGTCAGGAGGACATTGGAAATCGGACGACATCGACGCCTTAATCCTCAAACCCCTCCTGAAGAAGATGACCCAAGAAACGTGACCGCCAGATCCGTCGCCAAACGGGAGCTAATGAGGCCAAAAACCACTAGGGAATTTGGTCATTCTCCTCCTTCTTAAGAAACGCCACCTCCATAACATCGGAGGCCTAAGGCCACGCCTTTATGTTTTTGTATATATACCACTGTAACTTTCCACCTGTCCATATTCTACCAGTGAACAGGGGCACAGAAGCAAGTGCCCGAAATATATGCTTTCAATGTTTAAATAGTGTTTTATGGGCCTTCTTGTATTCATATTACACTGTAGTATTACAGGAAAAGACATTCATATATATATATATATATATATATATATATATATATATATATATATATATATATATATATATATATATATATATATATATATATATATATATATATATATATATATATATATATATATATATATATATATATATATATATATATATATATATATATATATATATATATATATATATATATATATATATATATATATATATATATATATATATATATATATATATATATATATATATATATATATATATATATATATATATATATATATATATATATATATATATATATATATATATATATATATATATATATATATATATATATATATATATATATATATATATTATATATATATATATATATATATATATATATATATATATATATATATATATATATATATATATATATATATATATATATATATATATATATATATATATATATATATATATATATATATATATATATATATATATATATATATATATATATATATATATATATATATATATATATATATATATATATATATATATATATATATATATATATATATATATATATATATATATATATATATATATATATATATACATATACACACACATATATATATATATATATATATATATATATATATATATATATATATATATATATATATATATATATATATATATATATATATATATATATATATATATATATATATATATATATATATATATATATATATATATATATATATATATATATATATATATATACATATATATATATATATACATATATATATATATATATATATATATATATATATATATATATATATATATATATATATATATATATATATATATATATATATATATATATATATATATATATATATATGTTAGGAACAATCGTTTGTCGATTGTTCCCTTAGTGGATTGTTGCCTCCTTTGTTTTTGTTTGTTTTTAATTTCTGGCGAGTTGACGTCTGATGGATGGCGTCAGACTTCGCCAGTATAGCAGCAACGAGCCAGGTTCTGGAGGGCAGAACGACCGATGGTCCAGGGCAGCAGCAGGTATCCGTACCTGCGACTTTGCGAGTCAGGTCCTAGCAGCGAAGAGTTTCTTGAGGACGAGATGGTTGCCGTGTCGGCTCTGTCATGGTCGTCGTAACTGGAGGAGGACGTCAGTACGTTTCTTGGAGGACGAGATGGTTGCCGTGTCGGCTCTGTCGTGGTCGTCGGTACTGGAGGAGGACGTCAGTACGTTTCTTGGAGGACGAGATGGTTGCCGTGTCGGCTCTGTTATGGTCGTCGTAACTGGAGGAGGACGTCAGTACGTTTCTTGGAGGACGAGATGGTTGCCGTGTCGGCTCTGTCGTGGTCGTCGGTACTGGAGGAGGACGTCAGCACTGTGCGTGAGGACATGATGGTTGTCGTTTCGACTCTGTCGGAGTTGTCCTGCAGTGTTCCTTTGAGCTGCCAGCTTATGTATTTAGTTCTACTGCCTGGGTATTATTTATATTTTTGAATGGCTTATTAATTTGCTTTTGTAATGTTATTGTGCTGGTCACTTGTTTGTGCTGCTAATGTTTATTGTGTTTTTGATTCATTTATGTTTTACTGACCAGTTAATTGTTGCTGCTCCTTTAAGTGATTAATTCACTTGTTATAATGTTCATTTAATTGTTTATTCTAAATTGAACCAATTGACTCGCTGTAAATATGTACTGTACATAATCTATTGTAAATAAATTAATTTTTAAGGTAACTTTTTCGTTTTGTTCTA